>NC_031967.2:87360663-87567345 GCF_001858045.2 Oreochromis niloticus
TGACACGGAAACACACAGGCATAATCTGATGGTACGACGTGTTGGAAGATGAAGATGCAGCTTTGCTTTGGCCTTCCTCTGCTAACAGCTAACTAACCTCAGCCAGATGTGCTGCAGCTGTTTCTCTATCATTAGAAGTTTACAATGATGATGATCAGCAATGAAGAAACGCTGGCGTAAAAAAAAAAGCTGTAGTGCCTTTCACGGTGCAATACTTTTGTTAATATCCAACGGTGCAATAGACTCACAATACTTGAAATGTGGAATTCCCTTGTATTCTTATTTACTCTATTGATCCCTTCTGTATACTCTGTATTTATATATGTATATATTTGGTATATTTCAGCTCACATTCTGTAACTTCTGTCGGTGCTGTGCTACTGGAAACCGAATTTCCCAGAGCAACCCACCCGAGGGATTAATAAAGTTTTATCTAATCTAATCTAAAATAGTAATAGTGCTTGAAACACACATGAAAATATATTAAAGGTTGATTCTTGTTTTCTTTTGGTTTGTGGAACAAAAATCAGCAAAGAAGAAACGCTGGCGTAAAACTTGGTGTAGAAGTGCAACAAATGTAAGCCGGCTCATCTGATGGTGTGATGCTTGAAAAGGATTTGCGCACCTACATCGTTATTTACGGTATAAAATTGTGCTGCCTTTAGGTGCACCTGGTAAATTCAGGAATCTCTACTCCAAACCACAGCAGGTTGTTTTCAAGGCTTTTCTGGGTTAATGTTTGTTTGTTGGCATAAACATGTCTGTGATCGCTGTGTTGTTCTTTTTGATGCAGTATTTCATGTAACTCGGTGCTAAAATCATAACAATTAAGTTTAACAGTTCTAGTGCTCATGTGTCAGCTAGCATGCAGCCTGTTTCAGTTGCTCCTCTTTTTACTTTTTACTTTATTTACTTTATTTCTTTCTCCTTTACTGAGTGTGTTCATCTGTTTAAAAGCTTTCTTCTCAAACATGTGGATCTGCTGTTACTTTCACTGAGGAATGGGACCCAGCACAGCAGCTACACACCAGAGATCAGCTGAGCCGCCTGATGCTCAGATTAACTGGAGATGGTCAAACAGATGTGTGACAGACTTTAAGGAGCCGCTGCCAACAAACCAGCAAATAAACACTGAATATTTCATGTGTGACATTTGTGAGTTTGCCTTAAACACAGTCCGTCAGTCTTTTTGCTCTTGAACAATAAAATATTAAAAACTGTCTCGAGTTTATTTGGTGATGTTCTCATGCACGAGGCGAAAACCGCAAACAAACGTCACAGTAAATCTTTCCAGCTGATGTTGGGCATCCTCCACCTGCTGAATCCACTTCAGCCTCTTCCTGCTCATGTTCCTGTTTAGAGGCACAGTCAGTCTGTACAATGGAGAAAACTGAACACAGGAATATTTGGATTTTCCTTCTTTTTCTCTGCTCATGTTCAACTTGTCTGATTCAAGCTGGGAATATTTATTAGAATTCAAATTTAGACAGAAATAAAGTGAATAATATTATTTTATTATTACGTTGATGCAGCACATGGTTCAGTTAGCTTTGTATAAACATGTGTTAGAAATGTTCTTCAATCAGCTCTTTTTACTCTCTTACATTTCACAGCCAGTACTTTTTTACTTTTACTTGAGTAAAGAAGTTGAATCAGTACTTGGAGTATTTTTAACAGTAGTACTTCTACTTCAGTACAGACTGTGTGTACTTTTACCACCTGTGTCTGAGACCTCCTTCAGGGTCCACCTGAAGCTCTCAGTCTGCTGTGGAAAAAGGAAATCCAGGTGAGTTTCTCCTGATCACCTGAGGCCGTCATTACTGTGTGAACCCACACACCACTCCTCACTCCTCCCACCCGCTGCACACAGTCACTGAGTACAGACCGGCTGATAAAGGGAGAGGCAGGAAGAGGCGGAGCAAAGACGAGAAGTTTAACGTCATTTTGCAGAAGTGAAAGTGTGAGAGAGCAGCAGCAGAGCTGCAGTCGAGTCCTGTTTGTCTCTAAAAGAAGATTCACTGGAGTCCATCAGGTTTCTCTCAGCAACAGTGGTGAGTGCAGCTGATCACACTTCCTGTTTCTACACTAATCTTCACTCTGTTCACTTCATGCTGACTCATCACAGTCACACTGGATCCATAGAAATCTGCTCATGTAAGCACAGATCCACTGTAGGAACATCGAGCTGCTGCTTCAGTCTCACTGTGGCTCTGCTCAGGACTGTGGACTCAGTCTGTGCTCTGGACTTCAGACTGACTCCACACTTCCTGGTTATTCATCACTTCCTGTTCCTATTAGATTGATTCTGGATCTGATTGATCATAAGGATTACAGACGTGAAAACACCTGTTTATTCTTTATTGATATAAAGCTTTGATACTGTAAACCAGCAGATTTTGGTCAGTACTTCAAAAACTCATTCAGACATTTTACAAAGAGAGATTATCTGACTTAGTGTATCCTGTAAGAGTCACAGATGTTCCTGAATCATTCAGAAAACAGTCGATGCTGCACTTTATAACTTTGTGTGGAAACATAAATCTCATTATTTAAACAGATGTGTTTGAATCATCCTGATAATCGAGGCTTTAAATATGTCAGAGTTCACACATCAGCTGTGATATTCAAGCTGAACTGGATCAAACATGTCATCAGACACAAACATAGATGATGGTGTTTAATCCCAAAGCTTATTTAAACAAACTGGAGGACAGAATTCCTCCTTAAATGTGATTTTGATCAACAAAATTCACTGATCTCATTTTCACACACAGGCTTTATCATGGTGGCTTCTTCTCTACTAACATAAATCTTTGATTTGGACAAACAAATATATGAAATATAAAAATAAATCAATGTTTTCTGAGGATCCAGAATAATTGAATGATGTATCCCAGCGAGTGACTGGAAAAGTTCATCTTCTTCCATATCCTGAGTTTGTGAGGAGCTGTGATGTTCCAGTATCTGTGAGAGAAAACAGTTTTTAATGACGCACAAATGGACCAAATATACAGACACCACTGAATAAACATGTTCTCATAAATGCCATTAATATACTGGATCAACAGTTAATAACACATTTCTGAGGTTTATGATTCATTGTCCTCCTCACTGTCACTTCTATTGGAACAGTCACTGTTTAATATTAATGGGTCGTTGATCTGGACTTACAATAAGAAGTATTTAGTCACCAACAAGGTCGAAGTTTACTTCACAGTAATTGATGGAATATATCCAACAAACTGATTTATTCAAGTATAAAATGATCTGGATGAATCTTGGACCTTCTGTAAAACAGTCAGAGAAACAATTTCACATCTTTTTAACGACTGTATTTATCTTCATCCCCAAAAGTTATTCTGTTCATCTGGACGCTGCACTGTACAGCAGACACGACGATGTTAAGTTTGTGTTTGGGATGAACCAGTTTGTGTCTGAGTGTGTTGCTGGGTCTCCACCAGTTACTCTGAGAACTGAAGAAGCTTCTCTGATGAAACGTCTTCAAGAAACTCAAAGAAGTCCAGACGCTTTTCTTTCCAAGCTCCTCAGACTACTGACGCTTGTTTCTCTCTTTTTAAAAATGAAATTTAAAGTGAATTTTGAATCAAATGTTTCTTTTCTTTCTCCCTCAGAGTGCAGACATGTCTGCTGCCAGCAATCTGCGATCTGAAGATCAGTTTCTGTGCTCCATCTGTCTGGATGTGTTCACTGATCCAGTCTCTACACCATGTGGACACAACTTCTGCAAAACCTGCATCAGTCAGCACTGGGACATGAATCAGAGCTGTCAGTGTCCCATGTGTAAAGAGACTTTCTACACTAGACCTCAGCTGAGGGTCAACACCTTCATCTCTGAGATGGTTGCTCAGTTCAGACGTGAAGCTCAGCAGAAAGCCAGCAGCAGCAGCTCAGAGCAACAAGCTGCCAAACCAGGAGAAGTTCCCTGTGACGTCTGCACTGGAACCAGACTGAAGGCCCTGAAGTCCTGCCTGGTGTGTCAGACCTCCTACTGTCAGACTCACCTGGAGCCTCATCTGACAGTGAAACGTCTGAAAAGACATCAGCTGATTGATGCTGTGGAGAACCTGGAAGACAGGATGTGCACGAAGCACGATAAACTTCTGGAGCTGTTCTGTAAGACCGACCAGACATGTGTCTGCATGCTCTGCTCTGTTTTAGACCACAAGAACCACGAGTTTGTTCCTCTGAGAGAAGAATATGAAGGAAAGAAGGCAGAGCTGGAGAAGACAGAGGCTGAGATTCACCAGATGATCCAGAAGAGACAACTGAAGATTCAGGAGATCACAGAGTCGGTGAAGATGAGTAAAGATGCTGCAGACAGACAGAAAGCAGAAGGTGTTCAGGTCTTCACTGCTCTGATGGAGTCTGTTGAGAGACGCCTGAAGGAGCTCATGAAGGAGATCGAAGACAAACAGGAAACTACAGAGAAACAGGCTGAAGGTCTCATCAAAGATCTGGAACAGGAAATCTCTGAGCTGATGGAGAGAAGCTCTGAGGTGGAGCAGCTCTCACGCTCTGAAGACCACCTCCACCTCCTCCAAAGCTTCTCCTCCCTGAAAGCTGCTCCACCTACCAAGGACTGGACAGAGGTCAGAGTCTGTCCACCATCATATGAGGGGACTGTGGGGAGAGCTGTGGCTCAGCTGGAGGAGACAGTCTGGAAACCCATGAAGAAGAAGCTGTTTAAGGCTGAGCTGCAGAGGGTCCAGCAGTATGAGGTGGATGTGACTCTGGATCCTGATACAGCTCATCCTAAACTCATCCTGTCTGATGATGGAAAACAAGTGTATCATAGTGATGTGAGGAAGAAACTTCCAGACAACCCAGAGAGATTTTCTAGATATGTTAATGTTTTAGGAGAGCAGAGTTTCTCTTCAGGCAGATTTTACTTTGAGGTTCAGGTTAAAGGAAAGACTGCCTGGGATTTAGGAGTGGCCACAGAGTCGATCAACAGGAAGGGAGAAATCACACTGAGACCTCAGGATGGTTTCTGGACTGTGAGGTTGAGAAATGGAAATGAGTACAAAGCTTGTGCTTCCCCTTCAGTCCCCCTCTGTCTTCATCCTGGTCCTGAGAAGGTGGGGGTGTTTGTGGATTATGAGGAGGGTCTGGTCTCCTTTTATGATGTAGGTGCTGCAGCTCTGATCTACTCCTTTACTGGCTGCTCCTTCACTCACAAACTCCACCCATACTTCTGTCCCAGTCCTTATTATGGAGGTAAAAACTCTGCACCTCTGATCATCTGTCCTGTCAATCAAACTGAGTCGATCAACGACTGATTTTATTTGATGAATGATTGATTTTTCTTGAAGGGAACAAATGAACATATTGAGTGTAAATCCTCTACAGTCTCCATGTTTCTATAGAATCTGATCATCAGGACTCTGATTCACACTTTGATTCTCATGGAGTTTGATTTGAACAGAAGAAAAGTTGAATCAGGAAATGTTCCCACTGATGGAGACTCGAGCTGAAGAGCAAATATCAGAGAATAAATGTCCAAAAGCTTCATTTACAATAAAGTATGTTCAATGCTTTGAGTGAATCCAGACTCATGTGTGGCTGTTATACGGAGCATCAGAGTCCAGCTGAGTTATGTTGGATACAAACTGCTGATTTTGGCTCTGTGAGGATTTTTGTTCACTGAAAACTGATAAGACGGATAATATTCAAAGAACTCTGTAGAGATTCATGCATCCATGTTCTCCACCTGCAGGTGTGGAGGAGAAAGGTGGAGCACAGACTGCTGCATCCTTCCAGTCACATCATTTTGATGATTATATTTCCATGTTGTGATGATTTGGGTTAAAGAGAAACAGAGTTGAACGGCTGCAGTCACAGCATGAATAAGATGCTGAAGCTGAGCTGTCAGTGAACATGTTTCACTGTGATTTGATTTGAAGAATATAAAGTGTGTGTGGCTGCTGACAGCTGCAGTCTCTGTTAGTCTGCATGTTCAACACACACACAACTTTCCCCCTGAGGCAACGATCCAGCAACAACACAAAGAACAGCTGCAGACACACACACACACACACACACACTGCTAAAGAACAATTCCTCCTTCTTCAGTAACAATGATCTGAGGTCACTACCAGTGTCTACAGTGGATTTAGCTCAACATACAATTTACTGAAACGTGTGTTTTTCTTTATGCCGTACAAACTATTTTAAAAGAGCTTTGATCACAACATCTTTGTGATTTTCCCCCCAATCGGTTATTCTGCTTATTTTATCTGGTTTAACTAACAAAGGCTTAAAATTTAACTCTTAACCGGATTTAAACTCCTTTAATTTCTCATTAACTCACTAACTTTAATTTATTTCCTTGTTTGATGTATTATTTCTTTATCCTGGTTTAATTTTTGCTGATCCTGTTTAACCTGACCTTTGACCTATTAATTTTAACTTAACTGTACTCTTGTTTTGACCTTTGACCTACTTATTATTATTACACCGTTCTTTCCCCCCGAAAATGACCTCCAACAAGAAAGCCTCATTTCTGCTGTTTAACAGTGAAGAATGTAAAATGATGCACTTCCGGGATGACGGCACACTGAGAGGATCAGAGGCTCGTGAGCTCCCGATAAGACTTTTCAAAACTTCAATATTTTGCCTATAACTTGTGCTGCCACTCTGCACAAAATAGGTGACTGACTAACGGAAAGTATGCCAAATAAAAAAGATAAAACAGAGAACGTCGATAAGAGACCTCTGAAGTCTAATTTGCAACTACGAAGTCAGGTCAGTCCCGAGGCTAACCCTGAAGCCAATGACGGAAATATGGCTGAAGCTAATCCAAGCTTTCCCATCGACTATGATATTTTAACTGCAAAAATAACAGATGTGGTTGGTGCGATTGTAGAAGGGAAGATGGATGTCATTAACAACAAACTCGACGTTATCCAGGCAACCCTTGATGGCAATACAAGACGCCTTGACGAAGCCGAGACACGCATATCGAAGGTAGAGGATATAATCGCCGACATGGAAACCAGGTTAACACGTGTAGAAAGTAAGATATGCACGTTCACGAACCGGCTAGATGACCAAGAAGCTCGGAGTAGAAGAGATAATCTCCGCATATTTGGTGTCAAGGAAGGCGTGGAAGGGGCGAATGCTATTGCATATTTTGAAAAGTGGCTTCCCTCTCTTCTTAATATGAAGACGAAGAACGGGAGGATCCGACTGGACCGCTGCCACAGAAGCTTAGGGGAACCAATATCAGCCTCACCAAGAGCGGTTATAATGAAACTCCATTACCCGACCGATAAAAGGGAAGTGTTAGCCTTAAGTGGCAAGAACAAACAGATTTTCTTTGATGGAGCACTGATAACCATTCGTCAGGATGTACCACAGAATGTGCGACAGCAGAGGAGAAACTTCAACGAGGCCTGCCAGTTGCTGATTACCAAAGGAATACGATTTAGGATGCTGTTTCCTGCAACCCTGCGTTTCACATATGAAAACAGAAGATTTTCCTTTGACTCGGCAGAAGAGGCATTGAAAGTGGTATCAGCAATTGGAGCATTACGTGAGTAAAAAAAACAAAAAAAACCAAAAAAAAAACAACAACAACAAAAAAAAAACTGTTCTCTGACTCAAGTGGTTTGACGAACAGCTGACTATTACACTAAGTGACTATGTTGTATTATGATACTATGGCAAGAAAAGAAGTAGAAGAAATGCGGCAACACCTATTGCTGCATGGGAAGTCTTGTTGGGGGTTTGCTAGGCGCATACGTTGATGCGAGGTGTATCATCTCTGTACAAGGTGCGCCCGCAGCGGGTGAGGTGTCCTCCCAATCTTCGGGAGCATGAAATATTTTCTGGGACTGGTTTAACCCTGTTTTTGGGACGATATAACTGTTTATTGCAGGAATTTTATTTTTCAGTACCCAGACTTTTGTTTTTGTTTATATTTTGTTGGTGTCTGAGCAGATCTGAGCATAATTTGTTCTATATGTTAAACTACAAGGCTGATACTTATGTTTTCGCTACCACAATACATAAACCAAGTAAACTGATCTTGCAATGAGTGATCTAAAGTTTGTTTCCCTAAATGTTAAAGGGATAAATAATGTTATTAAACGTAAGAAAATTCTGACCTGGTTTAAGAAGGAGAAAACTAACATTGCACTCCTACAAGAAACTCACCTGTCAGATGTGGAACACCTAAAATTAAAGAGAGAATGGGTGGGGCAGGTGTACTTTTCCTCTTTTTCATCAAGTAAGAGAGGGGTTGCAATCTTAATTCATAAAAATACTCCATTTGTTCTTACAAAGTGTATTAAAGATGATCAGGGTAGATTTGTTATTATAATAGGACGTTTATATGGTGAATCTGTTTTGATAGGCTGTATTTATGCGCCGAATGTATATCAGGAAAATTTTTACTCAGAACTTATAAAAGAAATATCTGTCAACCTGACAACATTTACTGTTCTGGTAGGAGATTTTAATTGTAGTATGGACCCAGAATTGGATCAAAATCCACCATCCAAAAATTCAGTCTCCAAAAAGCGAGAAGCTATCAAGGGACTGTGTTCTGACTTGCAGCTGATAGACGCTTGGAGAACCCTTCATCCAGGGGAAAAAGATTATACCTTTTATTCTAATCCACATAAGAGTTATTCCCGTATTGATTATTTCCTTGTCTCGAGGGAGGTCCTTAACAGAGTTACTATCTGTGATATTGGCACGCGTATACTCTCCGATCATTCAGATGTTCATTTAAATATCTCACCCCCTGAAGCTCACCCAACACTACGTAGTTGGCGATTAAATCCATCACTTTTAGATAACTCTGCGTTTCGGAGTTATATAAAAGAACAAGTTGATCTTTTTTTACAGACAAATGATAATGAAAACACAAATCCTTCTAATCTTTGGGAGACAATGAAGGCTTACCTACGTGGCGCTATAATCTCATACAGCATAGCGAAAAAGAAAGAATCTTTAACACATCAAATGGACCTGGAAAAAAAATTAGCAGATCTAGAACACTCCCTCAAAATACATTTCTCACCTGAAGTACTGAAAAAAATAGAAGTCACTAGATCAGCTCTGAATCAGTTACTGACTGAAAAAGCAGAGGCCAGCGTATTCTATGCTAAGCACAGGCTGTTTGAGTTGGCAGATAAACCAGGGCGGTTATTGGCGCGTTTGGCTGCTGGGAAACTAGAATCTCATGTTATATCATCTCTGAAAGATGAAAGAGGACAGAATCAATACGAAAATAATAAATTGGTTAAATTAATGGAAAATTTTTATAAACAATTATATATATCTGAAAATACAGCCACATTAAGTGACACCCAAAATTTTTTACATAAACTCAATCTACCAACTTTGTCTGAAGGTGATCGAGCTCGTCTTGGGGAACAAATAACACAAGAAGAGGTGCTGACAGCAATTAAATCTCTGCAACGAGGGAAAGCCCCGGGCCCAGATGGTTTTGGTCCAGACTTCTATAAAGTTTTCCAGGATCAAGTAGCTATACCTCTTTTAAATATGTATCTGCATTCTATTAAAAGGGGAAGTCTTCCCAATACATTGTACTCTGCAAATATATCGCTATTCCATAAGAAGGATAAACCAGTTGATCAATGTGCTTCCTATCGCCCAATTAGTTTAATAAATGTTGACAGCAAAATTTTGTCTAAAATATTGTCTAATAGACTAGAAAATTATATACCTAAACTTATTAAGGCAGATCAGACGGGCTTTATCAAGAATAGACAATCAATTACAAACATAAGAAAATTATTGAATATTATAGAACACTCTGAGGTAACCAAAACACAAGGACTTGTTGTATCACTAGATGCGGAAAAAGCTTTTGACCGCGTTGAGTGGACTTATATGTTTGCTGTGATGGAGAAATTTGGCCTGGGCAGGGGGTTTATAGACATGATCAGACTGTTATATGTCACCCCAAGAGCATCTGTTATAGTAAATGGTATTAAATCCTCAGAATTCGGTTTACAGAGATCAACAAGACAGGGGACCCGATTTCCCCATTAATTTTTGCTTTAGTTATTGAACCACTGGCAGAGGCCATTAGAAATAATCAAAGTATATCTGGATACCAAATACAAGGAGTTGAATTTAAAATTCTACTATACGCAGACGATGTTCTGCTGTTTGTCACTAATCCCCAGGATGCTATACCCTCTGTATTATCTATTATAGAAACTTTTGGATATCTCTCCGGGTATAAGGTTAATATGAATAAAACTATTGCTTTGCCACTAGGAAATTTGCCCAGGACATGTAATATCCCATTTACCTGGTCGGGTTCGGGATTTAAGTACTTGGGGATACACATTTTACCTAATATAAGAGGTATATTGAAACAGAACATAGACATAGTTCGTAACAGTATTAAAAAAGACCTTTCCAGATGGATGGATCTCCCGGTCTCTTGGATGGGAAGAATAAATTTAATTAAAATGAATGTGTTGCCCCGGCTTTTATATCCTCTACAAATGCTCCCAATAACTCTTACTAAAAAAACTGTAAAAGAAATTGAAAAAGATATGTCAAGGTTTATTTGGAGGGGTAAGAAACCCAGATTAAGTATGAAAACGTTACAGCTGCCCAAAGATAAAGGGGGTCTTGCCTTTCCCAACATCTTGCTGTATAACTGGTCATGTCATAGTAGAGTTATACATGAATGGATCCACACATATCTAAAAGACACAGATGATCCCCTTGAAGCCTGGACATGTCAGCCATTTAATCTTCTAAGTGAACTAGTGAGTAAATATAATAAAAAACATAATAAAGTAATGATTGATACTTATTTAAAAACATGGCGTGATATGAGTAAATACACTGAAAGTAATCCTATACTTAGTTATATAACACCTTTTTTAAATAATCAGCACTTCACACCGGGAATGGAAAGTGCAGTATTTCAGAGATGGTTTGGTGCAGGAATACGTGTGGTGGGTGATCTGTTTGATGGGAATGTTTGTATGTCTTTTGAGCAGGTCCAAAAGAAATACACTATACATCAAACGGATTTTTTTGCATTTTTACAGGCTCGCCACCTAATTACTTCATGTCATGATGCTTTGCATAATACAATGCAACTAGGACCCATGGAAAATTTCTTCCTACATTTAAGTGCAGATAATAGTACTATAAGACAGTTTTATAATGTACTACAAGGTTATAATAAACACAATATTGGAAAACTGATTAGGAGCTGGGAGGGTGACCTCCAGTGTCAGTGTGATGATCATGCCTGGAGTGAGTCCATACAATCTGTGCATTCTTTATTTCTTAGTAACAGATTTAAAGAAATTCAATATAAAATTTTACATAGACAGCATAGAACACCTATTTTTCTGAATAAAATTGATCCGAGCAGGTCTGCACAATGTATTAAATGTAAATCTGCGCCGGGGTCCTACGTGCACTGTCTTTGGACTTGCTCAAAAATCTCAAAATTCTGGCTCTGTGTAACTAAAGAACTAAAAGGGATATTTAAAAGCAGAATACAAAGAGATCCAGCTCAGTATCTATTGGGGCTGCCAATTTCGAACAAATTTCCAGATAAAAACAAGCATATACTTCTATGCAAACTACTGTTTTTGGCAAGAAAATGTATTCTTTTTAATTGGATTAATGAAAAACCACCAACAATAACTCAGTGGTATAAAGAAATTTTTAGAGTATTACCAATGGAAAGACTGAGTGCAAAATTAAGTGGCAATGATGATATTTTTTGGGATATATGGCGCCCGCTATTGGATTACTTACCTGATGATCTGAAGAAAACCATACTGATAGGCACAACCCCACTTCACTGGCGGGTTGAGTTTGTCAGGAGATATATGTAAATGATTGGTAGACCGAATTATATATACTGTATCAGTTTCCCGTCTACATGTCTCAGATTGCTCATTGTGGGGTTTTTCTTTGATCTGCTTTGAGGTTGTTTTTTTTTTTTTTTTTGGTTTGTTTGTTTTGTTTTGTTTTTTTTGTTTGTTTTGGGGGTTTTTTTTTCTTTCTTTTATTGTTTCTGTTTTGATCTTTGTTTTGTTTTGTATAAAGGGAAATTATTAAAAAAAAAAAAAAAAAAAAAAAAAAAAAAAGTAAAATGATGCAAAATTACAAAACTCTTATCTGTGTCTCTAATCAAACCTCTGTAACTTTGCTCTGCTTCACTTCAGCAGCATCAGGTCATGTTCACATGTTGATTCATGGTTTTCTTTCGTTTTTGATCTACTGCAGAATATTTTTAAGGTCATCTGCTATAAAATCCCAGGCCAGGAAAATCTCCTTCATGTTTTTCTGTTTCATCCTCAGTTACTTTGACACAAAGGCATCTGCTGTGATTCTCACACTTTTGATAACGTCTCGCAAGTGTCAGCTTTGTTTTTATAGATGTAAAAATATGGAAATGTACTGATACGTGATCAGAATTATAATATTTCTGACTGAGGCAAAATTTCCCCAATTAAAATCAAATTGAATCAAATCAATTCAGGACCTTGTGAATCAGATCAAATCGATTCTAGAAATCAGTGACGATACCCAGACCTAAAGCTCTCTACTAGCCTGTAATACAGATACTGGTATTTGAAATTACATGGTGGTGGATAAAAAACTGTCATTTTGTCAGAGAGATTTTACTCTATGTCAGGGGTGTCAAACTCATTTTATTTAAGGGGCCACATGAAGAAAAGTCTATTCTCAAGCGGGCCGGACTGGTAAAATCATTGTATATATAACTTAAAAACAACAACTTCAGATTGTTTTCTTTGTTTTAATACGATCAACATAAAAATAAAGCTAGAGCCTGTGGACAGTATGTTCAAAATAGTACAGGCACAACATAGCTATTAATCATAAAACACCTCAAGTTATTTGAAAATTCTGAGGACAAAGAACACACAAGCACACAGTGTCTCAGTGATTCACAGACCACAGAACTACATCAGGGTGTCTCATGCAGCACTTTCAGTGGGGTTGCATAGTTTATTTGATACCTGGCATCTTTTAGCTTTCACCAGCTCATCAATATCAGGCTTCACATCCTGAGCAGCAGCTAACTTCAGGATGTGATTCAAGTGCCTGTGCGTGAGCCTTGAGCGCAGTTTTGTTTTATTTATGCTCATTACAGAGAAAACTTGCTCACAAAGATACGTGGTTCCGAACATGCACAACAGTTTTGCAGCGAGGGCTGTCAAGTTGGGGTAACCTGGCAAGAGATTCTGATAGAATGTGTTCAAGCTGCGGCAAATTTGCCCTTCAAATCCGAGTCACACCGCAAGTCTGTTATTTCAAGTTGGATCCTGACGGGCAGATCAGAGGGGTTCACGGTGAACGGCGAGCAAAAAACTTTGAAGTCTTTCTCCCGTCACCAAAAATCTGAAATCGTTGCTCAAACTCTAGTAACAGTCCCGTTATTTTATCTTTAAACCGCTTCATATCTGCCACACTTTGGATCGTGCACACATTTTTCAGACGGGGGAAGTGAGCTGCATCACCACCAGCGAGCTGCGTCTCCCACAATAACAGCTTCAACTTGAAAGAACGTATGCTGTCATAATACTGCGTGACAACTTTGTTGCGTCCTTGCAGCTGTTTGTTCAAGTTATTCAGGTTCTCTGTAACATCCACCATAAATGCAAGGTCCTGCATCCATTCTGCGGAATGAAATTCTAACACTGGTTTGCCCTTTTCTTCCATAAACTGTTCAATTTCTTCTCGTAAATCAAAGAAACGCCTCAGCACAGCACCTCGGCTCAGCCATCTTACCTCAGTGTGGTATGGCAGGCCATAGATGTGGTCTTTCTCTCTGAGAAGACTCAAACTGACGGTGATTGAGGCGTCTGGATCGGATGAAATTAACAGTGTGGATGACCACCTTCGTGACGTTATCCATTTTCAGTGACTTGCAACACAAAGCCTCCTGGTGCAAAATACAGTGAAAAGTCCAAAAATCACGTCCTCCATTTGCAGATTGCACTTTATCTCTGAACTTTTTTACAACGCCTGCTTTCTTCCCGATCATTGAGGGCGCACCATCTGTAGCCAGGCTGACAGTGCGGGACCGGTCCACTCCGACCCTGTCCAGCGCGCCGACGAATGCGGTGAAAATATCAGCTGCGGTCGTTGTATCTGTCATCGGCACCAACTCCACGAACTCCTTGGTGACGGTCAATGTGTCATCAACTCCGCGGATGAAAATTGCCAGTTGTGCAACATCTGTAATGTCCGTGCCTTCATCAATTGCAACTGAAAACACAATAAATGACTTTACTTTTTGCTTCAACTGGCTGTCCAAATCCGCTGAAAGATCAGAAATCCTGTCGGCAACTGTGTTTCTTGTCAGGCTGATATTTGCAAAGGCCTGGCGCTTTTCAGGGCACACAATCTCCGATGCCTTCATCATACATGTTTTTACAAATTCACCCTCACTAAATGGTGTTAAAGCTAGTGCAATTTCGTTAGCAATGAGGTAGCTAGCTTTCACTGCAGCGTCACTGATGTCTCGGCTGTGAGTAAACACAGGCTGCTGTTTCTTCAGACCCGCCAACAGTTCATTCACCTTCTCTCTTCTCCGCTGTCCTTGAAAGTTGTCATATTTGTCGGCATGAAGACTCACATAGTGGCGACGGAGGTTATATTCTTTCAGCACTGCAACATGCTGGGAACACACCAAACATACAGCTTTCCCATTCACTTCTGTGAATAAATAGGAGGATGACCATTTTTCTTGGAACACTCTGCACTCTGCATCCACTTTTCTCTTTTTTGACAGAGACATATTGGAGCAATGAGGGTGCCAAAGCACATCAGGTTTAAATTTCGCAGGCAAAACAAAGTAGCTCACAATTGCTATTGCCCCATCCAATGGACACAATTGGAACAGCAGCTTCTTTATTGAAAAATTGCTGCTCATTTTTATACTTTACAAAATCATCTCACGGGCTGGATTAACCCTAGAACACTATCGCTATAAATAGTAACACGATCACTAGTGCCGGGTGATTTTTACCCGATATAATATAACCAATGAAAAGTAATCAAATATATCAAAATATGACAACACATGACAAATTAGAGTGGTCTTCTTTTACTTTCAACTGTGCCATGTCTAACAAAATGAAAAAAAACCTCCTAAAACAAAATAATGACTCTGGAAAGCTGGTCTTTGGTCCACCCATTCCTGGGACATTTGAGACTTCCATGGTGAAGGCACAGGCTCCTCGACACGCAAACAGCTGGAGGAGGGAGAAATCACGTAAATGTATTTTCTCGGGTATAAATCACCTGGCGATAGTGTTCTAGGGTTAAACCCGTTTGCGGGCCTGATCCGGCCCGCGGGCCGTACGTTTGACACCCCTGCTCTATGTGTTCAAGCAGCATCTGTGCAAGGCACAGTTCTGAGTACAAACGGATGTTTCACTTATGATTTTGTTGGAAGCTGATTTTTTAAAGTGATTTTTCTTTGGAAGCTTTTGTGTCAGATTTACTGACGTTTGCAGCAACTGAAACCCTGAGACTGAAAGCTGTGGACAGGAGTATTTTTGCAGCTGATCTGCATATGGATTTATAGGACTTTCACTTTCAGAAGGAAAATATTTAAATCTGCATAAAACCTAACAGTGAAAACATTCTGTCTTTGGCCTGTTGTGATAGCTGCTGCTAGGAGAGCTGAGCTGAAGTAAAAATGAAAAGGCTGCAATACATCGAAGGGCATTAATGCAAACTGAGCTATACAGTTCACAAAGCACATGTGAGTCATTATTGTGAGCGGTGTGTACAGATCCAAACATGACACTGACATGTTGTTACGAGTGATTCACTTTGATACAAGACCAGAACGTCATCAACAGCAGAAATTAGCAGTGATCAGAGAGGTTTGAAGCTCCAGTCACTGATCTCTAAACAAACATCACAGTGGACACTGCCCTTTCAAACTGTATATGCCCACCATGCAGACTAAATATGGCATATAGATACCGCCAACAAGGACAGGTTATGCCTGGAACATGCAGGTTTATACTGGGACACCTGCAGACGGTGCTCCTGAAAAGAACCAAGTGAAGTTTGCTGTTCTGGATTGGAGGGCTCAAGGACATAAGATAATTTGGGCTCTTATTATGGCCACCACGAAGATACTTCCAGGTCACTTCTCTCAGTGAGGAACCTTCCTAAGCAAAATGCCCTATTGGAACTGTTGGGATTTAGAGATTCTTTTATTGCTGCCATATACTCTGCCTTATGATAAATGCATTAATAACATGTTCTACAGTATTATTTTATCAGTAATATTGTTTACAGGGTTCATATTGCATTGAATATGTTTGTCATCACATTCATTCTATTCACAGGTTGAGTTCATTCTATACACATTGCATAACTGTGCTTGTTTAGAGTTGATGTTCTACCCAAGAGGGTTTTAAGCTTCACTGGTGAGAGTGTCCAGGTGATACATGTTGAGGGAGGATGAGAACACAGCAGGTTAATTGCATGCATGCTTACAATACACATAAATCTAGTAGCAGGCCTGAGCGAAGGCCCAAGTGTCTTCTGCTTCTTATTTGAGACCTGCGCCAATTCAGTCTACTTAGAGATTGAGGACGAGGGTCCATTATTAGCCCTTAGAGGCCCTGAAGCTTGAAGTTATTACCTTAAAAGGAAGGTGTTATCAAAAAGAGAAGTTATATGTTTGTTTATAGTTATTAGAGATGTACAAGATGTACCCTTGTCTGTAAACAATGACTGGACATAATGTATTTTTGACCTGTATTGACGTGTATGTGGGGGTGTGATCCTCTATGCTATAAAACCAGAACTCAGTGTATTTTTGTCAGAGCAAATAAGCCATATGCTGACGGTTGTTCTCCGTTGTCAATAAACTCATCGTTTGATTGCACTTTTCTGGGCCTCCGTCGTTTGTTGTCTGGTCTACAGTTGATCGATCTCGCTTCAGAACACACCCCTCATTTCTACAGCACTGACCTTTGACCTTCAGTTGTACTTCTTGCTGGCTCTCTTCTCGTCCACCTCTCTGGGAGATGCAGGTATAGTTCCCACTCTCAGACACTTTGGGGTTCTTCAGAGTGAGGCTGAGGTCTCCAGTCTGCATTCATCAGAAGCAAGCAGCACATTCAATCTATCATCTAGTTTAAAATATCAGAATGAGGGTGCTGGTTTAGCTCAGCGTGTTGAACAGTCAGCCATATGGCTGCAGCTTGCTCGGGTTTGAGTCCAATCTGCAGCTGCATGTCTGCCCCTGCTTTCCTGTTGTTTCTTCACTGAACTTGTCAAATAAAGCTGAAAAAGTATAAAAAATAAATATATATATCACAATGAAAAATTGGCTGCTATTAAGAACTCCCGTGCCCAACGTCCATCCAAGGCCCGATTGTTTTACAGATAGAACCAAAGTCAATGTTGTCATCCCTCTGTTCTCCTCATTCTTCAGCTGTTTCACTTAAAATGCTGTTTCCATGACAGCAGCCACCGTATATGGAAAAGAATCTGATCCCAAAAACTGAAGCGATGAAAAAGGTTTTGTTGCAGATAAAATATTAACTTTATATTATTTATTTTCAGCTCATACCATCATTAAAACATGTTAGAACACGCATGTAGGATTTCACAAATCATCGCTCCTAAATTTAATCGCATCCATAACAATTGTTTGTACGTGTTAGCTTTGAAAACATCACATTCTTTATGTTAGTTGGTTTAGATGAGTGATCTCCAGGATGAAGGATGAATGAGTGCAGAGGCCCGTTTCATGGAGACTGTTTAAGTGTGATGTAAACCTGGGTTACCAATACTAAAAAAAAAAACACATTTGAACACATTCATCAGTGGCTGGGTTATTACCATGTTGAAGGACTAATGATGACACGCTCTGACACTCATTAGCATAGAAAACAAAGTGGTGAAAGCAAAGAGCTTCACCGGAGCTCCTCAGGGCTCTGTGCATTACATTTCATTATTTTACTTTTATTTACATACAAAACAACCTGTGCAGCACGGTGGCACGGTGGTTAGCACTGTTCTCCCCGTGTTTGCGTGGGTTCTCTCCGGGTACTCCGGCTTCCTCCCACCGTCCAAAGACATGCAGCTTGTGGGATAGGTTAATTGATTAATCCAAATTGCCCATAGGTGTGAATGTGGGAGTGAATGTGTCAAATTTACTAGACTATAACACAAAATTGCCGATTTATTGCAGATTTTTGCCCGATGGTCAGATCTTTCTAAGAATTCACAAACTTTATTAGAGGTTGTCTCACACACATACTGAGGTTCTGCTGAAATTGGTACCATCAGTCATTTCTCCAACATGAGTAAACCCAGAGGGTGGGGAGAACGTCTGCTTTAAAGCCGGTTGTATTGGGGTTATTCAGGATGGTTCAAAACATAAGGCACATTTTAAACCCAACAATGTTTTAAATGTTATAAAATGTTTTTAAATATACACAGCTGCCATATTAACCAATGCACTGGGATGACCTAAACCTATCAGAGTATTTCTATTTGTTAAAGCCCCACCATTCAAGCCAAACACAGCTTCAGCACAAACAGTCTCTGCACCTCAGAAGTCATGTTCAGTGGTGACATCAGCAGTGACATCATCACACTGTTCATCAGGTGCCTGACCCTCTCCACCTTGCTGTGTCATCTCCACGGTCTGCGCTCTGTTTGGTGTCTTCTTGCTGTAGCAGATGGACAGCAGCAGACCAGAGGAGATGCAATACGGACAGAGGACCACTAAATGGCAGAAGACTCGACATAAGATCACAGAAGAGGCTGCAGGAGGAGGTGACAGGTGAGGTGAAGTGTTTCAAGCAACACTTGAAACACTAGGGAACAACTATATTAACAGACCTATACATTTCAGCTTGTGGCCTTCATCAGGGTCGCATGTTCACACATAAACAGGCTGACCAATCAGCACTCAAGGGGATGATGTTTGCTGATTGGTTGAACCAGAGCCCAAATAGCCTCTGGACTGAACCTCTTGAAATTTAAAGGGGAAATCACCTGACATCTGATATCTAAAAGTAGTTCATTCCCAAAGGTGCACAGAAAAATGCAGATCAATTAAAGTTACAGCCAATCACAGCAGAAATGACAGGAACAGGAGAGTCAGGAGATTAAAAATCCTTCACCTGGAGCACTGACCTTTGACCTTCAGTTGTACTTCTTGCTGGCTTCCTTCTCATGCACCTCTCTGGAAGATGCAGGTGTAGTTTCCACTGTCAGAGACTGTGGGGTTCCTCAGAGTGAGGCTGAGGTCTCCAGTCTGCAGAGTATCGGCTCTCATTGATGTTCGGTTGGTGTAACGATCGTTTTGGTTTCTAAGATCATCCGTATACGGTTCATGAGTGTGAACTGAGATCTTCAAATCTTTGTGCTTCTACATCACTCTCATATTGTCACCTTGATGAACTGATACGTTACAGGGCAGCAGGACAGACTCCACCCCCTAATACACCTCCACCTCAGACCCATCCTGAGAAACTGAAGAGAGACCAAGAAGAAATGAGGTATCAGACATTTACAGTTTCAACACTCAGTTTCAGGAACACCTCATTCGTGGTGGTTGGAGGTCGGTAAGGTTTGTTGAGTTGTTGCCTGGATGGCTCAGTCAATAGAGCAAAAGGCTCTAATATTCAGGGTTTTGAAAGCCAAGATGGAGCAGCACCAATCAAGACCAAAACAGAGAAAACAGTCTAAGTGAGTCTCACCTACACCAGTTTTTGGCTTTTGTGAAACTTACCTGCAGGAACAGTGAGTGCAGACAGCAACAGCACACACACACCTGTAACGGGAGGTCAGAGGTCACTAAAGGTCAGAGGTTGTCATGGGGACAGACAATGGTAGAATCATCTGTTCAAACAGGCCTGAAATTGAAGAACACACTGATCAGAGATCAAATGGTCACATGACCAAAGAAAATAATTCAGACTGCAGTGATTGGTTACTGTTCCCACAGATAAATAACCAACAGCACCCTCCAGTGGTGGAAACACAGATAATATAAAAGTGTATGATGTGGAGAAATGAAATGTTTCACAGACTTATGAGGAAAAATGATCAGATGTGAAGTAAGATGAGGAAGACTCACAGCAGAGGCAGACGCTCTCAAAAACTTCACTAAGCGTCCTTTAACTCTGCAAAACCACAACTTCAGAGAGACTGAGTATTCTTCCCAAATTCCTACATATAGAAACCAGAGATCAGTACACGAGGAGCTCTCCATTAACTTTAATGAAATAAGTCCAACAAAAGAAGAAACCTATTCACTGTGGATTATTCAACATTAACTATCTCGCTCTGCTAAGTCCTGGGTAGGAAATAATTTAAATGAGTGACATATTGATGTATTCTGCTCACTGTAACCTGGTTACAGCAAGATGAATATGTCAGTTTATATTAATCATACCCTCGAGTCATCCTGGAAGCACAGGCTGAGGAGGAGGAGTGGCAGCAATCTTCATCTCTAGATTATCAATCAACCAAAGACCCAGAAGCCAAAAAACCAACCCAAAAAACTGTCCCTTACTCCGAGTTTCTATCTGATTTCTCAGACTTTTTCTCTGATTACATACTCAGCTCAAAAATAATTAGGGTAAGTAATTTTAACACTTTACTGTGATGGAGGGACGTGCGTGTCCTGGCCATGTTCCCCAAGTTAGAGTGCTCTAAGGGAAACTGCTTCTGGGTCAGTGGCCAAACAGAAACGCGATTCAGATGAGCTCTATGAGAGGTAAACTAAAGCACCAGTTTACTGTGTTTTTGAACTATGTTCTCTTTTTACTTAAAGTGCTTGGTTCTCAAATTTTTCACCTTTTAGCTTCCTCCAAAGAAAATGGACTCCAGCCACACCCAGAGAAAGAAGAATCACAGAAACCAGACCTCCTAAGACTGGAAGAATGATAGTGGAGGGAGGAGAGGAGGCTGTTTTTGGTGTGAAGGTGAGGAAAAAATGATGAAGATGGTTTAGTAGATTTAATATCAGGTCAGCAGCGTAGTTCAGGTCTATAAACATGGCCGGGTCCTGACCTCTGACCCTCAGAAAGCTCTGTGGAGATGATCCAAACATGTCAGTAGAACAGGAGTAGAGACCTTCATCAGACTGCTGGACGTTTGTGATGACGAGCTCTGATTTAGGGTCAGATTCAACACGACTTCTATTAAAGAAGAAATAAGCTGAGACTGTGTCACCATTCCTCAGTCTGCAACGCAGAGTGACATCACTTCCTGTTGGCACAGGACGTGGAGGGATCTCCAGGATCAGACCTTTATTGGATCAACAGACACAAACAGAATGATGCAGAGAGCTCATAAGTCTGTTATTGGGATCAAATGTATTTGTGTTCTCGTTGGAGTCTCACTGATTGGTTTCACTTCATCAACTCACCTGCAGAAACAGTCGGTGCAGACAGCAGCAGCACACACACACCTGCAACAGGAGGTCAGAGGTCACTGAGGGTCTCCGGTGACCGTCAGTGGCTCTAATGGGAGCATCATATTCAAAATGAGCTTTATGTTTGATTAAATCACAGCTGAAAGCAGCGACTGAGAGCAGAAAGTGAGCAGCAAAGAGTTTACTGAGCTCAGAGATCCTTTAAAGTTTAATAAGTGATTAAAATATTGATTTTTTGCCTTAATGAGTAAAGCATGAATGTGTTATTTCAAATGAATCAACACTCCTGAGTCATACTGTCAGAATCCTCTAAGCACATGCTGAAGAGGAGGAGTGGCAGCAATTTATGACCCAGATAGAGTCAGGATTCATTTGAAAGCTTGACTCAGAGCCTTGTACACCCCATCACAACTGGAAAACACAAAAAACAGTTCAATTTGTTCATATCTATTGTTATCTCGGCCCTTACTCTGAGTTTCTGATTTGCTTCTTTACTTTCCTGATTTAAAAAAAAAAATCTGATTTAGTTTCCCAGTGATACCAGGGGCTATGCTGTCTAGAGGTTTTTGGCCCTCGTAGGACCTCTCAAGGCAAACTGGTCCTGGATGAGTGGCCACACAAAGAGAGAAGTTCAGCTGATCCCAATGAGAGGTAAACAGAGGAACCAGACTGGACAGTCCCAGCTATTGGGGTTGGTGGGTGGAACACTGCACGTCACCTTTCTGGTGGGGACAAAGCCAGTGTGAGGTTGAACGATTTCGGTTTGATATAGTTGGACTTCCTTCCCTGTATCTTCAGACAGTGGAGTTGGTCCTGACGCTTGTTTGAGCAGAGTGGCCACCTTTTTTGGAGTCATTGACATTCATGTGGATGCTGAAAACGAGTCTCAGCAGTGCATTTAATTCATTATTTGCCTTTGTACAGGAATCTCACTTACCACAGTTTGAGCATGAAAAACTTAGGAAATGGAAATTTAACCAGTATTCTTCTTCCTGTCCTCAGAGTTCAAAGGGGTGTGGTAATTTTAATTTCGAGTAGGTTAAATTTTGAATGCATTCAAGAAATAGGGGATAAGGAGGGGAGGTTTGTGCTAGTAAAGGGGTATCTGGAGGGTATACTGACTACTCTTATAAATGTATATGCTCCCCCAGGATCAGAGTTAAAATGTTTTAAACAGGTCTTTGAAATGATTGTTGTAGAGGCACAAGGTCTTCTAATTTTGGGAGGATATTGGAACGCTCGTCTCAATCCATCTTTAGACTCATCAAACCCACACACCCCGGGATTAAATAAAATAACCAGAAATATTACATTAATTTAAAGGATTTAGGGCTTATAGAGAGAGTTAAACCCCATAAAAAAGGACTATACCTTTCTCTCTCACCCACATTCATTTTATGCTAGATTGGACTATTTCTTTGTTTCAAAAAGACTTTAACAGTGTGGTCAGTTGCAGGATAGGAGTGATGGATTTATCAGATCATGCCCCACTGTATCTGGAAGTAGTGCAAGGAAACGAAAGAAGAGACATCTTGGAGATTAAATACAAGTATTCTATGTCCGTTGAAAGAGCAAATTAGCCAAGATATAATAGATTATGTAGCTGAAAATGATAATGAAGAAGTTTCTCCGAGTGTTTTATGGGATGCCCTAAAAGCGGTTATACGAGGGAAACTTATAGGCTACAGCACCAACTTAAAAAAGAAGAGAAATTAGCACTTAAGAAAACTCCAGGCGCAATTACAATATCTTGAAGATGCCCATAAAATAAGCGCAGATATAAATTTGAATTTAGAAATGAAAAAGAAGAAAAATGAAATTTATGAAAGTTTTTCATGTGAAATACAAAAAATATGGCTTTTTAACAACAAAGATACTATGAGGTAGGAGGCAAATCCGCAAAACTATTGGCCTATAAATTAAAAAAACAACAATTAGAAAATATAATTCACAAAATAAAGGACCCTCAAACAAACAGCATCCTGTACAAATTGGAAGACATTCAGCTGCTTTTCTAAAATTCTACAAAGAACTATACACACAACCTAGAGGGGATGATAAAGGTATGATATCCTTCCTGGACTCACTTTGCTTACCAAAGCTGACTGAAAACCAAAATATAACCTTAATCAAGGACATTTCCAAAATTAAAATTAAAAAGCTATCTCAAAATTAAAACCCAATAAATCTCCAGGCCCGGACGGATTTCCATCAGATTGGTAAAAGGAAATGAAAGAGTTATTGATCCCCTTGATGAAAACAATGTTCAATTATATCTTAAAGACGGGAGTAATTCCCCCATCTTGGAATGAGGCATCTATTTCCTTAATAGCTAAAGAAGGAAAGGACAGGCTTGACTGTGGAAATTACCGCCTCTTAACCAGGACTATAAGATATTTACACATTCTTGCCAAAAGAATTGAAAATATTCTTGTTCAGATAATTAGCTTGGATCAGACTGGTTTTATTAAGCAGAGACAAACGCAAGATAATGTTCACCGAACACTACATGTTATTGATTATGTAGTTAAAATAAAATTCAGATGGTCCTCATGAGCTTAGATGCTGAAAAGGCTTTTGATCGGGTTAATTGGGAATTTCTATACAAAGTTATGGGCAAGTTTGGATTTCATCAATCGTTTATCAGGATCATTCAAGCATTATATAAATCACCAAGGGCAAGAATCAAAGTCAACAGGGCGCTTTCTAATGTTTTCAATCTACAGAGAGGGACACGCCAGGGTTATTTAGTCCTCCACTCTTTGCCCTTTTTATAGCAGCCCTGAGTCAAAGTGTTATACAAAGCATTGATATTACTGGAGTCAGGATCATGGGTCAAGAACATGAGATTTCCTTGTTTGCTGATGATATTTTGATTTACTTGACAAACCCAATTATTACTTTCCCCAAGCTGTTATCACTTCTGGAGACCTTTAGCTCACTATCAGGTTATAAACTAAATATATCGAAGACTCAGATATTAACTTTTAATTATAAGCTCAATCAGGAAATTAAGTCTAAAGTTAACTTGAAATGGGAGTTGGAGCAAATGAAGTATCTTAGAGTAAATATCACTAAAGATCTCTCTAAAATATAAAATGCAAATTTTAAACCTTTGTGTTACAAAATAAATGAGGATATAAAAGATGGAACTTAATACCAATTTTAAATTTCGAGTCACGTATTGATACAGTCAAAATGAATATCTTGCCTAGGATGTGTTATCTGTTCCTAACACTCCAGTTGAAATAACTTATAAACAATTTCAGGAGTGGGACAAAATCATTTCCAGGTTCATATGGCAGGAAAAAGACCACGGATTAAGTACCAAACTATCCAGCTGGCTAAAGATAAAGGGGGGTTGGGGTTCCCATGTTTGAAAGATTATTATGTTTCAGCTCAACTGAGGATCCTGGCGTGTTGGTGCAAGACTACCAAGCAAGATGGGAAGAAATAGAAACAGTTGCCTCAAGAGATTTTCCAATTCAGGCAAGCTTAGGGGACGTGACACTTATTAAAAAAACAAATTAATCAAGGAAACCAATGGATCAACTTGCCTTTAAAACTCTGGTTACAATTTCTTAATAAGAATGATTGAAATGAAGAGGCCAGGATCTTAAGATGATGCACTTATGATCTTGATTTTTTACACAATAAGTTAGATGTGAGTTATATCTACATTAAACAAAGTTGGGAAAGGGAAACAAATATGGTAATTTCAAATGACACCTGGTATCAGCAGTGTGCCTTTCAGTGGAGAATTTCTAGTTCTAATAGATGGAGATGTTTTGGTTGGAAGCAGGGGCGATTTTAGCCCATTTTTGGGGGTGCTGAAGCACCCCCAAAATGAATCAAAAGCACCCCCAAAAGCACCCCCAAAGATTTCTTACTTTTTTTTGACAATATTTGCTGTTTGTGTGACACACTACTAAAAATATAAAAAGCTTACAGTACGTAATTGAGACGGAACATTTTAACAACAAAAGTACAGATAACCCCTCCCCCCTCCGAAAATGGTTTGTTCCAGCTCGTCTTTCCCCTACTCTGGCTCTAGCTCCGTTGCTGCCCGAGCGATGGTGGCTGAGACGCAGCGGAGCGGACGTGGAAGCGCCTGCCTTAAAACAGGACATATTGGCTGCATTTAACCTTCAGTTACTCTTTATATAGTTAGGTAGGAGTCAGGCCATGTTTCTTTTTAGCTGAAAAACATTACACCCAGGTAACCTGCAGTGTTGAAAATGTGTTTCCCGACTATGTTTGCTACCCTATAATCTGTCCTACTCTGTAGTAAAATCAGCAATATTTGATCGTCCTGTTGCTGCCATTGAAATGTATACAGCCTATTTAAAATCTAAAACTTAACATTGTCCGTGGCCTGCTGTTGTTACCACTGTCCTGTTTGAAATGTAAATGAGAGAAACTGGTTATTTTGTCATATGTGCATGTGCCGATATTAAACCCAAGGTACTAACTAGCTGACTGACTGGATGCCCATTAACCTTATAACTCCTGTTGTGTGTGTGTGTGTGTGTGTGTGTGTGTGTGTGTGTATACAGAGAGATAGCCAGGTTCATAATGGATATGAGGAAGTTTTTTCAAAAAAAGGAGCCACATTCAGGTAAAAGTGTAGGATCAAATGATCCATCAATAAAGGAAAATGTTGGATCAGTGTTTCAGTATTTATATCCTTTATTAGATGTTCATGTGGTTTGGTTATTTGCCTTTTGGTTGAAAGTACACTGAGAGAGGACTTTTTTATTAGTGATCTTAATAGTATTTTATTTAATCTAATTGAATACAATCTATTTGTGTATGATTGTCAGTCCAAAGAGGGAGAGAGGAACATGAGGAGAAAGTACAAGGTCAGGAAGAACCAGGTAAGAAAACAGACAGGGAATACTAACAGGCAAAACAGAAACTGTTAAACTGGCAAAGAAAAAAACCCAACTAATTTTACTCACACAATCTGGAAGTTGTGTTCTCCCTATATTAAAGCTGCTATACAGAATCTGCAAAACAAACTGGGTGGTCAGCCCTGGCACTGCATTACCATATTGAACTTCAGTCAGAGGAAGTCACGGTTGCCAAAAACGTTTTGAAGCTCAAGAGTGAGGCTGGTGCCATCCCAGATATGTTAACATTGTACAATCTTCTGGGTAATCAGATCTTCCCCACACTGAAAACTGTTATTCAGGTTGCCCTAACAAACCCAGTTAGCAGCTGTAGCTGTGAAAGGTCTTTTAGAGTCTTGAGTCAGCTCCATACCTGGCTGAGAAGGACCATGGGTCAAAGCAGACTCCAGCACCTGGCTGTGATGTCAGTTGAGAAAGAGATGCTTGAGAGACTTGACCACCAAAATGTGATAGACAGATTTGCCAACCTCAAGGTGAGGAGACATAGGTTAAAAGAAAAGAAAAGAAAAAATCTGCAGAGCCATAGTAGTATCTGCCTTAAAGATCTTTTCATACATTGTATACATTGTACCATAGGCCAAGGTGTCTCAATTTTTCAAATTTTTTAATAATATTTTGTACATTTCAAGGACTCTTCTATTTTTGGAGTGTATTTTTTATGTATCTGTATTATATTACACATACACTTTAAAAGTGAATCTCTGTCCAAAAAATGCACTCAGTTTACTTTTTACTCACTATGAGCATCATTCATTATTCTTCCGCAGTAATTAAGGTTAGGATATGGTTTTTTTTTTCAAATTCCAATCCATTCTTCTTTAGCAGCATTTAAATAACCTTTATCAGATTTGATGGTTTTGTTACAAACTTTTCAAAAAAGTGTTTTGCTTTTCTTTCACAAATGTGGGGATTAAATTGTGTTAAAATGTACAAAACAGTGATGTCATGTTTTGTGACGAGGACCCAGGCACAGAGAGACTTGATGAATTTAAGAATCTTATGATTTAATGAAGAAATTTGCAGACTTGCACAGAGATGGTAAAATTATGATGACTGATAACGGAGATGAAGACAACAGACGACGAGGACAGGAAGGAACAGGTTTAAATGCACCAAGGAGACAGTCAGAGGGAACTTGGGACAACTGGAGACATTTAAGGATGCAGGGACTCACAGAGACAGGGAAGAAGTCTCATTGTGACGAGTAAAGTTTACCTTGCCTGGATGGGCAGCTCTCTGGGTGCTCAGCACCCCCAAAGCTCTGATCCTAGAATCGCCCCTGGTTGGAAGAGTCTCTGTAGGTTTTTATTACACCTGCACAAAGTAAACATTATTCTAATCACTCCAGCTGCTGGAGAAACTGTGGGGCCCAAGGAATAAAACACTTCCACTTGTTTTGGTCTTGTCCATTGATCAACACCTTTTGGGGTATCGATTCACTCGGAGTTACAGACCATTTTTAGTGTGCAACTCCCCTTTAATTGGGATGAATTTTGTTTGGATATTTATACTCAGTAAATGTAGATAAAAACTCCAAGCTGTTATATGGTATTCTGAGTCTGGCTGCCCCAAAGACTTTTACTAAGAAATGGCTAAGTGTGAAAATCCCATCACTAAATGACTGAAACGAGACTGTTTATGTTGTTTAAAATGGAAAGAATTACTTTCTCTAACAGATTTCAATATGATACATTTATTGAGATTTGGGATAAATGGAAACATTACATTTTGAATCTTTGTAATTCTGTACGCCATATTTTTGAACTGCTAAGTGTGTATATGTGTGTATGTGTGTATATGTGTGTGCATATATGTGTGTGTGTGATGTATATGTGTGTATACATATATATAACTAGCTGGTACACCAGCTTGTTTATTTTTGATTACTTGTTTGTTTTTTGTTCTTATAGGTTGTTTTATGTTACGTTCCTTATTTAAAAAATCTTCTTTGTTTCTGTGAAATTCTAAATAAAACAAAGAAATATTGTTTTTTCCCGACCCTGAAAGTTTGTGATGAGCCAGTTTCAAAGGTTTCTAAACAAACAGAAATATAAAAACTGTTTCACTGAAGCCAAACTCCACATGTCCACCAGAGCTCTGTGACTGCACACAGCCAACAACACACACAGCAGGATGTTCACTCCAATCATGTCACTAATGCTGCTGTTAAAATGCATCAACATGTAATTAACACAGCACTAATAATCTATGAATGAACTGTATGGAGCAGTTATTGTTTAATATGACATTAAACCTGCAGTGATAACCACAGCAGCACTTCCTGTTTGATTCATGTACAAACACAGTGACAGACAGCTGCTTTGTCCCTGCAGTCTCTGCTTTTCTCTGGAATATTGTCCTCATGTCCAGGGATGCTGCAGTCTCTGCACGATGATCAGGTGTAGCCCACCTGAGGGCTGAGTGGGATCACATGACGTGGATCAAAGCTTTGCCCACTTCTCTGTGTGAAACTGGAACATGTGATGTTACATGTGTGTCATTATGAGACCAGCCTGGATCCATCTGATGCTCTCTCTCTGACTCTCCTCTGTCTGCTCCTCCAGGATGTACAAAGAGTCCGACTGGAGCACAGAGTAAAAACACAGATGCCTCTGTTGTTAAACCAGCTGATGGATGAAGAGCAGACCCTGCTTTTGCTTTTCAACAAACAGCAGAGAAGAATATTATGATCATGCATGTACTTTTTATCTATGTCAGTGTGACCTGAACTGTAATGTGAACGTAATGTAATCATGCTGCATTAGAACTCAGTAATTGTATATATTTATTTTAAGTAGCAAAGTCCTTATTGTAGTGTATAATCTATAAAGAAACAGGATGTTGTGACAGAAAATTCTGACTTTATTTTTACTTTTTATTTTATTTCTTTTATTTTGAAGTATCTAAGTGTTGAATTGTGACGTGTAATCTAGAAAGAAACAAGATACTGTGTCAGAAAATGTCAAGTTTCATCCTTTCACTGTGTTAAACTGCAACCTGATATCACAGCAAAGGTGAAATGGGTGAATGGAGGTGTTCATGGTATTGGGGGTAAGGTAAGGCCACTTTTGGCCACGAACAAGCTGAAAGGGTCGTGATTTTGAACAAACCCAGGGCGTTAAATAATTAAATCTGTAATTATTCAAATTTGTCATTAATTAATGAAAATTGGAAATAAATAATTGATACATTTTAATGAAATTAATGAAACATTTAAATAAAAAAATATTGGTGTATTTCTTTAATTCATGTTGGCACTCCCGACCCTCCATAAATGTGGCTGCAGCAGCTGCTCCATCATAAACACTCCTGGCTGTGGGACAGTGGGAGGAGGAGTCAGTTTACAACAAATATGAACAACTGTGAGCTGATGTGGAGCAGTCCAGTGGAAGAGTTTGAAGAAGTTAAAGACCAGTGAAGTCTTTACCAGCAGTGAAAAATCATCATCTGCAGCTTAAACACTAACAGGCTCCGCAGCTCAGAAGGCATGCTCAGTGGTGACATCATCATACTCTCTGTCCAATCCCTGACCTCCTCCATCACGCTGGGTCATCTCCATGGAGACGGCTGGTTTGTTCTTCCTGCTCCAGCAGATGGACAGCAGCAGACCGGTGGAGATGCAGTACGGACAGAAGACCACTAGATGGCAGAAGAGTCTGAGCTCAGAGGGAGGAGGAGCTGAAGGACGAGGAAGCAGAGAGGAGGAGTCAGGAGTATAAAATCTTCTGCTTCTAAACATGCTTTTGTTTCAGTGCACACACAGCTGGACACAATTTGTCACACACTTTGAATTGTACGTCATTGTTGCTGCAGAGTAGTTTGTCTTTAACAGACACTGTAATCACACATGAATTATTTCATGCTTACACAGTAATAACCTGTTATCTATGTGCAGCTCTGACCTTTGACCCTAAGTTTCCAAGTCAGATGATCCAAACTTGTGGATGTGGGGGTTCCACTGTTACTGTGGACCATCAGAGTTTTAGATCAGAGAAAAAAGAAACTCCCATCATGGATCAGGTCTCAGCAGGAGAGGAACCTGAGTGCAGTAGATACTACTGTGACTGGTGCAGATATCAGTGTGTATTGATCAGCTGAAGAGAGCACAGTGGTGCAGTGGTCAGCACTGTCCCCTCACAGCAAGGAGGTTGATTTTAGCCCCAGCTGGGTGATTTCTGTCCGGTATGTTCTAGAGATGGACCGATCTGATATTACGTATCAGTGTCGGTCTGATACTGACCTAAATTACTGGATCGGATATCGGAGAGAAATAAAAAATGTAATCTGATCCATGAAATATCACAAAAGCACCTCAGAAAACTCGCGACATGGCGTCACTCAGATCATAACCTTAGCACAGGGGTCCCCAATCCCCGTCCATGAGGGCCGGTGTCCCTGCAGGTTTTAGATCTCACCCTGGGTCAACACACCTGAATCACATGATTAGCTCATTACCAGGCCTCTGGAGAACTACAAAACATGTTGAAGAGGTAATTGAGCCATTTAAATCAGCTGTAATGGATCAAGGACACATCTAAAACCTGCAGTATATTTATTGAATACAGCTGTAGCAGAATAGCTTTGGTGTTATGTTGTTTTTTTAATTTAACTATGAACTTCTACACAATGCAGCAAGATATTTAAAAAACAGTTTTATTAATTAAAAATTACACTATATCGGATTCATATCGGTATCGGCAGATATCCAAATTTATGATATCAGTATCGGACATAAAGTGGTATCGTGCCATCTCTAGTATGTTCTCTCTGTGGGTTCTCCAGTTTCCTCCCACAGTCCGAAGACGTGACCACAGGTTGGTTGATTTTAAATTAGCTGTGGGTGTGAAGCAGATATGAGTGGGACCTGTAGTCCAAACACTTTGAGTGGTCAGTAAGACTAGAAAATCTCTGTGGGAATATTACACTGTGTGAACTCAAACAGGCTTTAAGACACTAACAGGTGGACTGTGCTCTGGGTCCAGACCCAGAGGCTGTCCCACACAGGCTTGGACCTGCAACCAAAGCACATTCAAAACCTGAGAGGACACTTCTGTTTTGACTGGTACAGCCTTTCTGGTCTTTACAGTAGTGGTTCAGCATCCCACGGGATACTACTCGGCCAATCAGCTCTGTGCATTCCAGGTGGTAAACACTGTGCAGTGCTGACAGCTGACAAGACGGTAGAAAGAAAAAGAAAGCCTCCTGATTAAGGAGCAGAGTGTGGTAACAATATTTTTAAGTGCAGCAGTAATGAAGGAGGACTCTGTCTGTGGCTCCTCCTCCAGAGGACTTTTCTCCCTCCTCCTTCATTTATTAGTGTTTGTTCTTCATCCTCTACTCACCTGCAGGAACAGCGAGAGCAGACAGCAGCAGCACACACACACCTGCAACAGGACAGAGGTCACTGAGGGTCACCAAAGGTCAGAGGTCATGATGAGTACAGACAGGTGTAGGAACATCAGCTCACCTGCAGCAGTCAGCAGAAACAGGCCTGAAACTGAAGAACACACTGATCAGAGATCAAATGGTCACATGACCAAAGAGAAGCATTCAGACTGCAGTGATTGGTTACTGTTCCCACACATCAATAAGCCACAGCGCCCTCCAGTGGTGGAAACACAGATAATACATGAAACATGAAGGAGACTCACAGCAGAGGCAGACGCTCCGTCTCAGACAGCCGTCACCTCCACAGCTCCACAGGTCTGCTCCCCGACCTCCTACATCACACAGAGAAACATCAGCACAGGAGGAGTAATGGTGCACATCGAACTCATGTGATGGTTGGTGCTGACAGCGTGATGGTGTTTGTGAGACAGTAGGAAGTGCTGTGAACTTGTTGTTCCTGCAGACACATGAGTGGAAGGAAACCTGGGACCAGCTGAATGTGTGATGTGTAAACACAACTCCTCTGTTTTCAAACGCACAAACATTATTGTTCCAACTCATCCTGCAGCAGGTTTTAAAAGAGTTGATGGGAGCGCGGCTGCTCTCGTCAGCTTTAAGGGATAAAGGAACAAGACTTTGACTTCTGTGCAGGTTTATCACCTTTTAGTTTACTGCAGAGGAACAGAACTCCACCCAGAACCAGAACCAGGAGAACCCCAGAGACCAGACCTGCTACAACTGGGACCACGAGAGAGGGTGGAGGAGGAGGAGGAGGAGGAGAACAGGGAGGACGAGTAAAAGGAGATTTTACAGGAGGAGCAAAGTTTGTGGAGGTGCTTGAAGGAGGAGGACAATGAGGAGGATGGATGATTGTAAGAGGATCTGCAGGAGAGATGATGAAGATGGTTCAGTCAGTTTATTATCAGGTCATAATCATCACTTTACATCAGCTTTTAAACAGGAAGTGATGTCAGTGTTCTGACCTCTGACCCTCAGAGAGCTCTGAGGAGATTTTCCACCCTGATCAGTAGCACAGTAGAGACCTTCATCAGCCTGCTGGATGTTAGTGATGATGTGCTCTCGTTCAAGACCATGATGACTTCCTTTGATGAAGAAATAAGCTTTGACCGTGTCACCATTCCTCTGTCTGCAGCGCAGAATGACATCACTTCCTGTCCTCACAGGAAGTGCAGGGATCTCCAGGATGACAGCTTTATCAGACCAGCAGAGACAAACAGAGTTAATGAGAGCAGAGTCACAGAGACAGAGACACAGCTGGAACATCTCACCTTTAGTGTCTGATTGGACACTGAAGGAGACTCTGTCACTCTGCTGTCCAGAGGAGTCCTCACACCAGAAGGTTTCACTGGGAGCAGAAAGATCCACAACACAGTAGGAACCAAGAAGCCTCCCAAAGCCTGGAGCTGCTCCACAGTCCTCAGTGAGTCCTCCTCTGGTCCTCTTCACTGTCCATCCATCAGCTGTCTGTCCATCATCAACACAACTCAGATCCACTGAAGATCCACTGAAGACCTGCTGAAGGTTTGGACCGACAGACAGAGACACTGGAGGACACACACACACACACACACACACACACACACACACACACAGAGTAAGTGTATTTGTGTTCTTGTTGGAGTCTCACTGATTGTTTTCACTTCATCAACTCACCTGCAGAAACAGTCGGTGCAGACAGCAGCAGCACACACACACCTGCAACAGGAGGTCAGAGGTCACTAAAGGTCAGAGGTCACAAACAGGCAGACCACAGTCTGGACCCAGACCCTGTCAGATCCAAACCAACAACCAAATCAGATTTTCCAACCTGCAGTCAGCTGATGTGACTAACGTGGAGCTGAAGCTTGTAAGAGGTGACCTTCCACCACTGAGACGAGTTTCTCAGCTTTGACTCTGAGCATCGTCACCATGTTTGGCTCCACACACTAAAGCAGTTTCTCCACAGTCAACATAATCACAGCTAAATATGGTTCCCAGCTCATCAGTGAGCTCCTCCACATGTGTGTGAGGCTCTGAGTCAGCCAGGGTTAAAATCCTGGCAGCACAAGCTGGAGCTCAGTTTACTCACAGAGCAGAAACGTGCAAAAGCACAGCAGAGTGGAAACTGTGGTTGAGATGTGTTACCAGTATAACTGAGACACAGTCAGTGTGTGAAACAGAAAAGAGGAAATTCAAGTTCTTTCTCTTTTTATTTATCTCCCTTTGAACATGCATCACATTGTATTATGTTAAAATGGAGCATTATGCACATGGACAGTCTTACATATGTGTTTACTTCTATGTTGCATCTACATATCTGTATCTGTGTGTTTATGTTTGATCCTCTGGACTTTTGCTTCAAGACATTTTCTCTGACACGACCTCTTTAAACTTTAGTTTAATACACCTGGTTTACTTGATCATTACACACACACACACGGTTACCAAGACTACGTGAAGTACCCTCAGAAGATCTACTAGATTATGTGAATGCAGGACCACACCTACTGCAACCAGCTCATCTACACCACAGCAGGAGAGATCAGTGAGATGCTACAAGCAGCAGTGGCCTCCATGGAGAAGGAGACTAGAGGCCAAGGTCAAAGTATCACGGAGGGAGGTTGAAGTGGTCTTGAGCAGCAGTTCTCCAGGGTTTATGATCAGCATTCAAGTTTTTTCTTTGGACATATTTGGTTGTTTTCTCACTGGTTTCCAGTCGAGTGGAAGTCAGCAGGAAGTCACATGTTGTTAGTAGCATTAGCTTCAAATTCAGAACAGGGTGCTCTCTGTGGCCTGTGCTGTTTTCTTTAAGGTGGATGGAAGAGTCAGCACTGAAAATCCACCACGCACAGACCTGTACCTACCCCCATCACTCCCACAGATGGTTTTAAAGGTGAGTGAAAAGAGGCAGCAGTAATACAGAGATGCTATTTCCTGAGGAGTTTGTACTTTTTCATGTATTTACCTTAAATGGCCTGGCAAAATGGTAAATGGCCTGTATTTGTATAGTGCTTAACTAGTCCCTAAGGACCCCAAAACGCTTTACACATTCAGTCATCTACACATTCACACACTGGTGATGGTAAGCTACATTATAGCCACAGCCACCCTGGGGTGCATTAAGGCTGCTAGACACTGGCAGCACTGGGCCCTCTGACCAACCAGTAGGCAACAGTGAAGTGTCTTGCCCAAGGACACAACGACCGGGACTGTCCAAGCCGGGGCTCAAAGCGGCAACTTTCCGATTACAAGGCGAACTCCCAACTCTTGAGCCACGATCGCCCCGGACTGGCAGCCTTCCAAATCTCATCCTCTATATGAACATGTTCCCTCCTTTCATCCCTGAGGGAGGGTTGATTGGGACCCACAACCGTTTTCACACCTTGGCTCATGTGATTAGGTAAAGGATCATCAGGAGGTCCTTTGTCCCTCTTTGGGGGGAAACTCCCACTGGGTTTAAATCTGGGACTCTCCACCATTGGACCTTAGAACTGAAGAAGCTTCTCGGGTGAAACGTCTTCAAGCAACTCAAAGAAGTCCAGACGCTTTTCTTTCCAAGCTCTGTGGCCCACCCATGCACAGACCTGTACCTACCCAAGGGCGTAGATTTGGCATGGACGGAAGGGACATGTCCTCACCAATATCCAGAGATTATTGAATTGCCCCAATAATTTGATCTCTTTGAGTAAAGCAAAACAAACCCGATAGAAGAAAAAAACGATCTGTCAACATCTCATTCACCCAGCGGTGCAGAAAGAGTTAAATTACGTTCTCTACTGGAGTCCTACGTCATGTGACAAATATTTCAGGGAGCTCTGTTTAGTTTTAGCAGCGACAAGCCTGCGCTGCGAGGACCTGCAAGGAGGAGAGGAGGACGGCAGCAAAAAGGAAGAACCTGAATATTAGAAAGTATTTTTCAAAGAAACCTGTAAGTGACTCAAAGCTAAGTTAACTCATAAAATGTGTCCGTCATAATAACGTTACAGGCTATGCTAGGCTTTGGCACACATCAGTCTAAAATTGTATGTAACCATGAATAACGTGTTTTGCAAACTAACTCAAAAACATGCAGCACTATTAGTTCTCTCAGTCTCAGAGTAGCATTTCTAATTTTGATTGAAACTGTCAGAGAAAACGGCAGCCTCGAGCAAGCCAGGATATTAGTTTACAGAGGCTGTTAAAATTAAATGTCTAACGTTAAAATGTTGGTGACACAGTAATTTCATCCTAATGGTACTGACATTTTCATAGGGTTCATTTTTCAGACAAAATATCATGAGGTAGTCAAATATTCCACCTTGTAGTGCAGTTTGAACATTTTTTTAAAACAATGCCCTCACCCTACAAACATTACTGATGAGTGACTCATCAGTAATGTTTGTATAGTGTCACTAAAATGTTTCATCATTTTGCTGAGAGATCTTTTACTTCGTGGTAATCTTAGATGAGTAGTTTTATGGACAAAAACCACCAGGTCATTCAGTGTTCCCTTAGTGCTAATGCATCAGAGATGTTGGTGTACTATAACTGAAGTAATTTTTGGTAAGTCCTTTTCATTTACACAGTGTCCTAGACCACTGAAATCAGTATTTTAAAATGCTTTTCCTGCTTGTTTAACTATAATTATTAGTGTGTAGTCACTCTGGTGTACTGGAGAATTATTAATGTGTATAAAAGTCTTTATTTAAATTCATGACCTGATGGCATTGTTTTTGTAAACTGTTATTAAACGACGGTAAACATTAAGTAGACTGAACTCAATTTTCATCAGTTTGTTATTAGATCTCAGGTTAGGTAAGTTACCTGTACTTTTAATTCAAAGAGCTGATCAACTCAGTTTATTTGAGTTGTCTTAAATTAGAAAAACTAAGTAAGCTGGAAATTTTGACTGTATGGTTTGAAAATGCCACGTCACTACCGTCCTCCTGCTCTCACAGATCAGTCCGCGTGTTCATGGTGCCGCCATTTTTTTCTGGAATATGTTGAGCAAACCTGGAGAAGCTTCAGCTCAAGAGATTATTGTTGTCACTGCTGTGGATCTTTACCTGATACACTGACTCAGTGAGTAAATGTTTACTCTTATTCAAACTGTTTTTGTGCCTTCTCTCAGTTTAGCACCAGGTTTATGAACTTGCTAGCTAGCTAGTGTTAGCCTAGCGTTGCTGCTGCCTCTGGGCTCATGTTACTTAAAAATTAACCCACAGCTTTAAAAACATTATATAAAATCTCTCAGTGAAGTTTTCTGTTGATTGTTTGAAATAGAAACGTGAGCAGATACCAGATAAGAGCCCAGCTGTTAGGGGCGGGGCTTGTTTTCAACCCACTTTTATAACATATGAACTGCATCTTCTTAACCTCTGTAGGGAGTGCAGAATTATTAGGCAAGTTGTATTTTTGAGGAATCATTTTATTATTGAACAACAACCATGTTCTCAATGAACCCAAAAAACTCATTAATATCAAAGCTGAATGTTTTTGGAAGTAGTTTTTAGTTTGTTTTTAGTTTTAGCTATTTTAGGGGGATATCTGTGTGTGCAGGTGACTATTACTGTGCATAACTATTAGGCAACTTAACAAAAAACAAATATATACCCATTTCAATTATTTATTTTTACCAGTGAAACCAATATAACCTCTCCACATTCACAAATATACATTTCTGACATTCAAAAACAAAACAAAAACAAATCAGCGACCAATATAGCCACCTTTCTTTGCAAGGACACTCAAAAGCCTGCCATCCATGGATTCTGTCAGTGTTTTGATCTGTTCACCATCAACATTGCGTGCAGCAGCAACCACAGCCTCCCAGACACTGTTCAGAGAGGTGTACTGTTTTCCCTCCTTGTAAATCTCACATTTGATGATGGACCACAGGTTCTCAATGGGGTTCAGATCAGGTGAACAAGGAGGCCATGTCATTAGTTTTTCTTCTTTTATACCCTTTCTTGCCAGCCACGCTGTGGAGTACTTGGATGCGTGTGATGGAGCATTGTACTGCATGAAAATCATGTTTTTCTTGAAGGATGCAGACTTCTTCCTGTACCACTGCTTGAAGAAGGTGTCTTCCAGAAACTGGCAGTAGGACTGGGAGTTGAGCTTGACTCCATCCTCAACCCGAAAAGGCCCCACAAGCTCATCTTTGATGATACCAGCCCAAACCAGTACTCCACCTCCACCTTGCTGGCGTCTGAGTCGGACTGGAGCTCTCTGCCCTTTACCAATGTGGCCCATCAAGACTCACTCTCATTTCATCAGTCCATAAAACCTTAGAAAAATCAGTCTTGAGATATTTCTTGGCCCAGTCTTGACGTTTCAGCTTGTGTGTCTTGTTTAGTGGTGGTCGTCTTTCAGCCTTTCTTACCTTGGCCATGTCTCTGAGTATTGCACACCTTGTGCTTTTGGGCACTCCAGTGATGTTGCAGCTCTGAAATATGGCCAAACTGGTGGCAAGTGGCATCTTGGCAGCTGCACGCTTGACTTTTCTCAGTTCATGGGCAGTTATTTTGCGCCTTGGTTTTTCCACACGCTTCTTGCGACCCTGTTGACTATTTTGAATGAAACGCTTGATTGTTCGATGATCACGCTTCAGAAGCGTTTGCAATTTTAAGACTGCTGCATCCCTCTGCAAGATATCTCACTATTTTTGACTTTTCTGAGCCTGTCAAGTCCTTCTTTTGACCCATTTTGCCAAAGGAAAGGAAGTTGCCTAATAATTATGCACACCTGATATAGGGTGTTGATGTCATTAGACCACACCCCTTCTCATTACAGAGATGCACATCACCTAATATGCTTCATTGGTAGTAGGCTTTCGAGCCTATACAGCTTGGAGTAAGACAACATGCATGAAGAGGATGATGTGGACAAAATACTCATTTGCCTAATAATTCTGCACTCCCTGTATTTTAATTCTTTGTGGCAGCTTTTCACATTACATCAAAGTCTTGCAAGTCTAGAAAAGGAGCTGTTGGACAGAAAGACATCAGCTGAGTGGGAAGTATTTTGGTTACAGTTTACTTCCCACAATATATTAGTAGCTGTCACATTTATATTAATCAGGCTGAACTTGAATCATACTTTAGATCAAACTCGCTGTTTCCTTTATGCTTTGGTTTCCTGTCTTCTGTTATTAGACCTGAGATGTGACTGCTCTGTGCTGTTGTTGTTGACTCCAGTTAATCCTACAGACATGCTGTGTAAGTAACAAACAACAACAGTTTGGTCTGCATTTATTCAAAGATCATATCCCACAGACTTAGTTTAGAGGGTCCACACTGTCTGCACTGTATATAGTGAAGTCTGCAAGTTTTTGAACAGTGAAATTTGTTTTGTGGCCAAATTATTCTATTTTTAAAATTATTTTTTCATGACATTATCATGTGTCGGGTGGTGGTCACAGCTATCAGTGAATGTCACCTCTCTGGTGGGGGTGGAGCCTAAGATTGAGTTTAAATTGAGTTCTTTTCAATAGCAAATGCTGGAAAACATGTTTTAAGAAAGCAAAGAAGTTGTTGTTCTAAAGAATCTGATTTTTTGCTTGCAGGACACCAGCAGATATGAGTCCTCCATCACAGATGGTTGGTCAGTGACCTGCAGGTCGAAGGTCATTGCATCTCCAGCCCACATCCACTGCCACTGTACTGAAGGGAAGTTAAAGACTTTCTGCTGCACTTACATTTGGATCAGCTCGATCCATGACAGTCACTCAGGCAGTGATGCCTGGACTGGAAACAAGCATCCTTAAAATATTACAACACACCAGCTCCTGTGTTTGAATGTAAAACAAATGTGTTGTTTGATCTGGAGACTGAACAATAAATAAATTTTATTTTGATTATAGAAGTAATGTAACTACAAACTAACTTAATAAACTAATAATAATAAACTAATAATAAGAATAATTAAATCTGAGACGTTGTTTCATTGTAAGATTATAACAATGATGACAGTATAACTGTTGTTGTTCAGCAGAACAGTGTCCAGGATGTTGGCTGTTGTTTTACATTTCAAAATAAAAGTTGGGCTGATTTAAACACCATTACAAGAAGTGTTGTTAATTATTCTCTTTGAATCACATTTGCATTCAGTGTTATATTAATATAAGTTACTGCAAGTTGTTCTTTAATGTAGCAGAACTTGACATGTTTGTCAGTGGGTGAACAATCAGTGTTACACAGTCATCAAGTTATTCTTAGAACTGTACACTTAATGAATAAGTTGTCCTAATATAGTCATCTTAAGCTTTACTCTGTTTTTTTGAGGCAACAAGTTTATTAGTTTTTTTTAGTTCTGGGAGCTAATTAGATTTCACAGTGTGGATTTAGTGTCTGTGTCTGTCCTGCATCACAGTTTCCCACATTCCCGGCTGTGTGTAGCAGAGCAGAGGTTCCATTCAGTTTAATGCTGATGAATAAATGAGCAGCAGCTCTGAGTTTGACTCACCGAGGAGCAGAGAGACACACGGAGTCTTCATCGTGTCTGGATGACGACTGAACATCAGTCTGAGCAGCAGCGAGACGCCTTCAGCTTCATCACTTCCCCTTTAACAAGTTTAACACATGAAGTGTTTCACTGGCTGAACTCCGCCACACTGTGTGGTTGGTGAGGGCGGGGCTTACTTTACTGCGCCGCAGCCTGTAGTTATCATGTACCAAGCTAAAGTTCATCATTGTCCCAGCACACAGACCACTCAGGAAAAGGACAAAGCCCACCATCAGAACCATTAACACCTTTTCTGAGGAAGCTCTGGCTCAGCTGCAGGACTGTTTTGCGCTCACAGAGTGTCTCTGAACAGGACGACCTAGAGACTCACACAACCGCAGTGCTGGGTTACATCAAACACTGCATGGACACTGTCACAACGGAAAAGTGCGACAAACCGTAAACCCTGGATGACAAGTAAGGTTCAGGCATGTTAAAGGCAACTCTACATACGAATCTGGGGACCAGGACATGTAGAGCAGAGCAAGAGCAGACCTTAAAAAAGGCATCAGAGCAGCAAAACTGGACATTTCAAACAAGTTATCAGATCTCCTCTCTGATAACGACTCCAGGAAGGTATGGGAGGGCCTGAAACACATCACCAACTACAAAGGCAACGGGACAAATACAGATAACATGGACATCTCATTAGCAGAGGAACTTAAACACTTCTTCACCCGCTTTCACTGCAAGTAACTGTACGTGTAACATGCAACATGTAATGTGTAACTTTACATGTGACAATAAAGACTGACTTTACCACAGGGGTGTGTGCTGAGTCCACTCCTATACACCATCTACACCAGTGACTGCACCCCCATGCATCATCAACATCATCATCACATCTGTCAGCAGGTGTTTCCACTTCCCCTTTATTTAAGTCCTCTGTTTGTTCAGTGTCAGCTCGTCTGTTCTCCTCCTACCACGTCACGTCAGGACTTTCACGATGCTCAGGTTATATTCATGTTCATGTCCTTCAGAGTTTTTCTCACACACCTGTGCAGAGTTGTGTTCATGTCACTGTTTAATAGTCAGTCATTCCAGTTTAGGCTTTAATTTAGTTTTGTTCCCGTTCGCTTTGTGTTATCAGCCACAATAAAAGGCTGGCTTTGTGTTTAAAACTTCAGCTGCTCTCTCTAGTGTCTGTTTGTGGGTCCATCCCACTGTTACCCCGCCATGACAGAGGTTTAGTTAAAGCTTTATGGACACTGTGTGTGGAGTCCCTAATGTGGGATCTGTACATGTGATCAGCAGTATATTCTCCACACTACAGTGGAGACTATGTCTGCTGAGAAAATGTTTTTTACAAACACAGTTTCTCTCATGTTTCACATACAGATAAATCATTTATGACACACCTCCAAATTTCTTTGTCCATTAACTATAAAAAAAAAACACCAGCTGGCACAAACTTGTCACTTATAATTAATTTAAAAAATGCAAAATAAATAAATGATTAAATCAATATGTGAGGAGTCTAATAAGTCACCCTGATCTGTGACTGAAATTGCTGTTTTACCCGAGTGACCCTGAACTAAGCAGGAGGCTCAGTTATGATGTCACATGAAAAAATGATTTGCAGTGGTAAGAAGATGAAAACAGGAACACAAGAGAAAAGGAGGACGTGCCACAACAAAAATAGATGATTACTGAGGAAGGAAACAGCACAGAGCTGAGTGACAGCGCTACTTAGATGTTCTTTTAGATTATTGTAGGGTCGGCTTTAACTGTTGTTGTGATTTGCTGCTGTATAAATACAATGAAATTGAATCGTTGCCTCTAAACCCAGACAGTCTGCTGGAGCAGACATTGTCCTCATGTTAGGGTACCTGGGTCGTTGATCCAGTGGTTTCAGTTTTGTACCTTTTTATTGGTGTTCTTATCTTAGTTTGTTTTTGTGAAGGTTTTGGTTTCTGTTTTGCATTTCTAATTTTTCCCCAGTTCTTCTTGATGTTTGATTATGTAGTTCTCAGGTTTGGGTTTCTCCCTCTATTCTGTGTCCAGTCAGTGTGTGTCTGCCCTGTTCCCACGTCTCTGTTACAGTGCCTGCTTGTGAGTCTGTGTCTATAAGTTCAGTCTGTTTCCTGTTTTATTTTGAAGGTCCATGTCTTATGTTAATGTATCTGGTTTTGCTTCCTCTGTTTTGTTAGGCCTGATCTGCCCCAGCTGTGTTTCCCTGCTGTTACTCGTTCCCTGATTGCTCCTCTGTGTATTTAAGCCCTGTGTTTCTCTGTGTCGATGTTGCCATCTGCCCTCGTCTTGCTGTGTGTTCTATGTGCGTAAGCTTATTTTATATTCCTAGTTTTGTTACCCTTTTAAGTTCAGCATTAACCCTTTAAAACCGGTCCGTTTTACGCAACGACTTTTAAATCCCGTCTTTTACCATCAGGGCCTCATGAGCCTGTACTGGTGTTTTTAAAAGTTATCTTTGACTTTATGACTTTCTGTGTCATTTCTGGGATGCTTAGAACTCAAATTGCAATGCTGGAAATAGTTTATTTTGATGCAGATGCTGCTTTTTTGCAAATTTGCACTATAATATCTATTTTTGGTTTTCCTGCAGTATATAAAACTTGGTGTATTTCAAAAATGAAACTATGATATATGATACTGTGGTGGGAAACTATTTTGTGCAACTTTTTTGTATTTACAGTTTTGAGGGATAAGCTTGTTAAATTTCTCTAACTAGAAATATATGTTAAAAAAACTAAAACGATTTTCAATTTTCTTTGTAGTTTATTGCACTTTTTGCAATTTATGTAATTACTATGCACTAAATCCATACATATTATTAAAATTTGGGCTATAATGGTTGTATTGATGTATAGCAACTTGAAATGCTCCCAAAAATGGCACTACAGCATGTAAAAATATAATATAAGCTCTGGCGGACTTGGTTCTATGGTAGGTCTTAAAGGGTTAAATGAAGGTTTATTTGTCTTCATGAACAAACATGATCAGATTATAGAGCTCATATGGAGTCATGACACAAACATGGTTTTACCTGCTTTTAGTGACAGGCTTTGTAATTCAAGCTGAAGATACAATGATGTGATACAAAGATTTACAGCACATGAAGAAGAAACATTCAAACCATCACCATATCTGAACTCAATCAAAACAAATATCCTGCTACAGTTTAATAATGAACCAATCCAGCAACAATGAAGGAAGAAACCAAGATGTTCCTGACTCTGGTAAAGGAGAGGAAATGAAACACAGACTGCTCTCTGCACATATCTAACCTGCAGGTAATAATCTGTTGGTCATTTTTCTCCCATTTCAAACCCAGAGACTGTAAACACTGAGCAGAAACACAGAGTTCACCCCAGAAAATCTACATGTGCAGCTAAGAAGTGACTTTAGGTTTAAACCTCAGTGTTTTATACAAATAAAATTAATTGTCTCATTTTTCCTCTGACTGACCCACTCGTGCTGCCCTCCTGTGGTCATGGCTGCAGACATGTCACAGTCTTCAGTCTTTCCCCCTGAAGCCCACCTCTCATAGCACACTACATAATCAGTGACCCAAAGCCACAAACGTGCAGCGCAGGAGTAGCGCAGTCCCAGCCACACGAAAGGAGTCGAGGCGTTTCTGGCTCTTTCGTGGACCCATCGCTGCTCCGCAGGGTTGCTGATTGAAACCAGGTCATGGTGTTTCTGTCTGCAGTAATTCAAGGCTTCCTCCCAGGTTTTGTTTTCCCTGATCAGGATCAATTTATCTGCCATAAAATCACAGAAAACATGAACTCAGTTAAATCTAGACTTCAAGTCTCTGGATGTTTGGTCCAGTTTCACTGGAAGAACAAAAGAAAACATTTCAGTTATTATTCAGACGAATCAGTTGCTCTACAGAGAAATCTCTGTTCCAACCAATGTTCCCTCTAAGCTGCGCACGTGTGCAATTGCGCACTGCTGGCATGGCCTCTGCGCACAGAAAATCTGTGTTGTGCACAAAAAAAATCTAACCTGAATTGAAATTAAAATGAAAACTTTAACAATTCTGTTTTGCAGTGTTAGTCAGTGAGTGACTGGCTGCTCCTATATGGGATTAGAACGATGCCACCTTATCCCATAGTCCAGCCAATGATGCGATTCACATTCGTATATACGCAGCTAATTAACGTGGTTGACAGGCTATGACAGCGTCCTTATGTGCCGACACCGGTGTTTTAGCTGGCAAAGCGGCGTGGCTGATGTGGAGTGAAGCCACGTTAATAACAACGTGTACAACCATTGGAGATGTGAGCAGGACAGACGGAACAATTGACGGAAAAAGTGTGGACTTTATACCAGTTTTTAAATTGTGTTGATAGGCCACGTAAAACCAGAGTTATGATAAAAATATCTGCAATGTTTGGTTTTCTTCCTGAATGCTGTCGTTGTTTATATTTACTGCGAGAAGAAACGGTGAAAACGGTGTTTTATAAGGAAAAAGGCTCGAAAGCCTGTGAGCAAAAACAAACTCCACCCCCCTCTCTCTTTGCTATTCGTCCAAAAAAGTACCATGTCGACCAATCAAAAAATAATATGGCAATGTGGCATCTAGTTGTTAAGAAACGGGGTGAAGTTTTAGCAGTGACGGCGGTGTTTTGAGATGTGAGAGATTTGAGATGTTTAGCGCAAATCTTGTGTAGTTAGTGTGTAGTTAGTGTGTAGTGTAGTCAATATTTTTGTTGTGTGTGTCAGAACAATGAGGCGACTGCTGAATGTTACAGGTGTTACAGGAGTGATACATCTCCTGTTGTCAGGCCTGCAGGTATCAGGCTGTTGTTCTCCTTTATCTCATAGTGGACAGCAATGTTCCCTCTAAGCTGCGCATGTGCGCAATTGCGCACTGCTGGCACGGTCTCTGCGCACAGAAAATCTGCCTTGCGCACAAAAAAAAAATCTAACCTGAATTGAAATTAAAATTAAAACTTTAACAATTCTGTTTTTGCAGTGTTAGTCAGTGCTGCTCCCATATGGGATTAGAACGATGCCACCTTATCCCGTAGTTCAGCCAATAATGCGTATATACGCAGCCAACCAAGCCAGCTGTCATGGCGGAAAGGGGGCGTGGCCCACCTCCAGTGACGTCAACTCCAAAGCCCTATGACAGCGTCCTTATGTGCCGACACCGGTGTTTGAGCTAGCAAAGCGGCGTGGCTGATGTGGAGTGAAGCCGCGTTAATGACAACGTGTACAACCATTGGAGATGTGAGCAGGACAGACGGAACAATTGATGGAAAATGTGTGGACTTTATAGCAGTTTTTAAATTGTGTTGATAGGCCACGTAAAACCAGAGTTATGATGAAATTATGCAATGTTTGGTTTTCTTCCTGAATACTATCGTTGTTTATATTTACTGCGGGAAGAAACGGTAAAAACGGCGTTTTATAAGGAAAAAGGCTCGAAAGCCTGTGAGCAAAAACAAACCCCACCCCCCTCTGCCTTTCCTATTCGTCCAAAAAAGTACCATGTCGACCAATCAAAAAATGATATGGCAACGCGGCATCTAGTTGTTAAGAAACGGGGGGAAGTTTTAGGAGTGACAGCGGTGCTTTGAGATGTGAGAGATTTGCGACGTTTAGCGCAAATCTTGTGTAGTTAGTGTGTAGTGTAGTTTTTGTTGTGTGTGTCAGAACAATGAGGCATCAGATTTGATGCAGAACAGCTGATTGTTGTGTAAATAGTTTGAAATGTTTATTTAAAAAATGCCTTGGCTGCATTTAAAAAAATAGCTGCAAAAGACTTTGTTGTTTGCCAAACTGAGTTACTTTATAAGTAACTATATAATTAATTGCCCAACATTGGTCATTATATACTTTATTTTGCAGACAGAGTTACAGGACTCTCTCCCAGACCACAGACTCATAATACAAGTCAGAGCTTTATTTAACAAAAAAAAAGAAAGAAAGAAAGAAAGAAAGAAAGAAAGAAAGAAAAGAAAAAAGAAAGAAAGTTGTGTTTTCAAAATTGGAGTTCAAGTTATTTTTTCTTCCAATAGTGTTAACATACTACACAGGTCATGAACAATATTTTTTTTTTAAGTCTTCATTGTCAGTGGGCTAAAGCAGTTAATTAAAAGTAGTCTAACATAAATGTAAATGCTGTAATTTGATTATTTTAATAAACCATGTAACTTGGCATATTAGATGCCGGTGTGACCACAGTGCACACGTCTGATGTCGCTCATAGTGGTCCAAGGGATCGCTCAGGGAGTTTGTGTGTTCAGACACATGAAACATTAGAGGGAACATTGGTGGACAGAAATTGTTTTTTGGAGTGGCACAAATAATTTGTGTGGCATCAGATTTGATGCAGAACAGCTGATTGTTCTGTAAATAGTTTGAAATGTTTATTTAAAAACGCCTTGGCTGCATTTAAAAAAAATAGATGCAAAAAACTTTGTTTGCCAAACTGAGTTACTTTCTTGAAGAAGTAACTATATAATTAATTGCCCAACATTGGTCATTATATACTGTATTTTGCAGACAGAGAGTTACAGGACTCTCTCCCAGACCACAGACTCAGACTCATAATACAAGTCAGAGCTTTATTTGTGTTTTCAAAATTGGAGTTCAAGTTATTTTTACTTCCAATAGTGTTAACATACTACACAGGTCAATGACTAGATTTTTTTTACATTTTTATTGTAAGTGGGCTAAAGCAGTTTAAAAGTAGTGTAACATAAATGTAAATGCTGTAATTTGATTATTTTAATAAACCATGTAACTTGGATGGATTAGATGCTCGCGTGACCACAGTGCACACGTCTGATGTCGCTCACAGTGGTCCAAGGGATCGCTCAGGGAGTTTGTGTGTTTGCTCAGACACATGAAAAATTAGAGGAAACATTGGTTCCAACCATCAGCTAAACATCTTCACCTCTGACAGAAGTTCAACATACATGCAGAAATAAGTGGCTGAAGAAACATACTGACCTAAATCCTCTCAGTGATTCCAGCCGTTCATCTATTGGATAAACAGCTGAGATAAATCTGTGTAAACTCACCATCATAGCAGAAGAAAGGCTTTCTTTGGTCACATCCAGCAGAGCTCCATCTTCCTGATCTCTCTAACAGAGTCGTAGCACATTTCCTGTTGTTTAGTCCATCATTAAATGAGTCCATGTCCCAGTATCTGGAAGAGAAGTTACTCCCATCTGACCACCTCCAGCTGTCTCTGAACAGGCCGATACACGAGGCTTTAGAGTTCTGCAGCTTCTTAAACTCTTCACTGTATATCTGATCGAGTCCACTGGCCAGGTCGGTGTGATGCTGTCTGCAGTAGCTCTGAGCCTGAGTCCAGGTCACAGACGTCTCAATCAAATGAAAGGTTTTATTGTCTTTCATTGTTTCTGTCGAGTCAACAGAAAAACACAAAAACATCTTTATCAACTAATTTCTCTCATTTTTAAAAATGTCTCTTTCAGGAACACAGATTATAAACTAAATTATATCATTATTAAATATTGTATTATTACATTACCGTCCACATATTCTCACCGTTATAGCAGATGAACTGCAATGTGTAAGTACAGGGGAAATCTATCCACGCCATGCTTGTCCTCACACAGTTCTCGGGATAGGGTTGATCATTTGGCTCTCCAGCTCCCCAGCAGGTCTTATTTTCAGTGTATTCCTCCCCCCGGCAGAGACCAGTGCCACCTCCTGTTGTCTCCTCCTGTGATGTTGTACAGTCCAATCCAGGCTTCTGTTTGACTCTGTGCAGAGTCTTGAAGTCTTCTCATGTCTGTCAGGTCAAACACTTTGGCCAGGTCTGTGTAGTTCTCTCTGCAGTATGCCCGTGCTTCATCCCAGCTCATCTCTTCTTTAATAAAGTGGTACTCATACAGCTGACATGTGATGAAGACACACTGACCTGAAACAGAAGAAATACTGTTGAATATCTGCTGATACAAGCAGGAAACTCATGTTCCCATCAAACTGTCCAGTTTACAGGTGAATCCTTAATTTTTCTCAGTCAGAGTTCATTTGTTTAAAGAGTCCTGATCAAACTAAAGGATTTTAGGTGGAAACAATCAGGAGCCCTGGTAAAATGATCACTCACCCATCAGAAGAAGCAGAAACAGACTCCACTGCATCGTCGCTCTGTCACATGAAAGTGACTTTTCTTTCATTTGGAGGAAACAATGAATCCAGCAGCTCTTCACTGTTTGATGGACACACAGCGCTTTATGTTAAACACAGATATCTAGTTTATCACACACTGCACACTCTGTACTCAGTATTTGAATATGATCAAATAGTTTTTACCACTGACTCAAAGACACACTGTTAATATGAGTTATATACAGACTCATTTACATTTTGCTATGGAAAGAAGAAACACTGGACTGTCCAACAAGCAGAAAGAGGAAGTTTCTAATATCCAAATATGACAGCAGAGGTGCACATGGACAGAAACATAAATATGAGTCTGTTGATTTTTGAGAATATAATCATAACGCTGCCTTTACTGATGAATATCGCTGGATCGCTCTGATGCTGACATGATCTTAAAAACCTGTCAAAGACTTTTGTGAGCACTGATGCAGCAGTCACATGTTCAAGCTGAATAATTACACACCCCACACTTTTCAGTTATTTATTTGTAAAACATGTTTGGTGTCATCTATGATTTTCGTTCCACTTCTCACGTGTACACCACTTTGTGTTGGTCTTTCACGTGGAATTCCAATAAAATTGATTCATGTTTGTGGCTGTAATGTTACAAAATGTGGAAAAGTTCAAGGGGGCAGAATACTTTTGCAAGCCACTGTAGCTCTTTTCATTTTTAGTATTTTGCTGGCCAGACTATATACAGACATTTGGAAAGAAACAAAACAGACAGTTTTTTCAGCTTTATGCTTTAGTGGAAACTGATATTCAACATGAACAAAATGTAACACAACATCAGCTTAAAATATGTATAAAAAGGTTTTTCAGCCTGGGCCACACTGGAGTTTTTTAAATCTCCTGGGGGTTTTTTGGGCGTTGCCACTTCTCCATTCCTGCCTCTCTGCTCCGTACATCATCATCATCAATCGTCATTTCTTATCTGTGATTGGACTGCGGTTGCTCGTGTTTTCTAGTGATTCACAGTAAAGTTTCGTAAAGCTCGTCTTTGAAATGTCTCTCTAGCCCAGTTGGTTGAGGAGCTACGGCATTGCAAAACACTGAAGGTAAAACCTAAGCAGAGTTGACTTTTCTGTGTTCAGACAGCAGTAGCCTGTGAACGCTTTGTGCTACTGTAATACAACAAATATCCCATAAACATCTTTTCAAAACCATTCACATGCTCTCACTAGCACAAACAATGACGGAGTCACAGTATTTAAAGAGCGCTTGTGTCAGCGGGCCCATGGTCAAAAACTAAACTGTAAAGCGGATGTGAGTCCTGAAGGATGACATGCTCCAATCCAGAATTCTCTATGGCAGCTGTCCTCAACCTTTTTTGCGCCACGGACCGGTTTATGCCTGACAATGTTTTCACGGACCGGCCTTTAAGGTGTCGCAAATAAATACCACAAAAGAAAGTTAGTACCGAAAGAGAGATACTACCGAAAAAAGAAGATTTATTCATAACACGCGTTTAAAGACCCACGAAAACCAAGTTAACGATAAAAACAAAATAACATTAAAAACCGCTAAAAACCCTGAAAACCATACAGTTTACACCCGAACCTCAACTCTCATGGCCCGGTACCAAAAGACTCGGGGTTGGGGGACCGCTGCTCTATAAGATATTAAGCACAGATGGTAAACTGCAGTCAGACCCTAAATACATTTTCTTCTTTTGGCACAGATATTGTTTCAGTTATTCTTTGGTGAGCTGACATATTGGCTACATCGTCATCAGTCTGCTAAACACAGGAAGCAGCTGACTTTAAAACATCGGACAAAACCAGGACCAGGAACAGGATTGTGGGAACCAGGATACGACCTGGAGAAAGTAGAAGAGATGAGGACACAGTCACCAACAAACTCTGAAAGCACTTCATGGAAGCTGATTTTAAACTGAGCAATACTGATGATTCAGAAAAGTTTCATGTTGTAGGGATTGGACAAGGACCAAGAGTTCTCTGAAACCAGTAGAAAACCTGCGTTTGAATGCAGCCAGAAACTTACACTTGTCTGAAAATGTATAGCTTTGTTCTAGAAATTTGTGAAACTGGCCTTAACCTGCCCAAAAGTGTACATTTTAAAACATCAATATATAAAAAAATACTGATGTAAACCAGATCCAAACCAGTTTTAGACCCATCGTATGTGGTTTGAGATTTTGACATCTCTGAACGGTTGCAGTCTGGTGTGAACTGGTTTCTGGTGTGAACTGGTTTCTGGAATGAACTGGTCTGTGAGTGAGAGTGGTTCTCTGACCTCGAGCTCTCTGTCTGTAGTAGATGAACCCAGCCAGAGACAAGATCAGACAGAGGAGCAGTCCTGAGGCGCCGATGGCAAGCTTGTACCTCTCTATCTTAGGCATGAATGAGGATGAGGAGGGATCTGAGTCACACAGGTGAGAGTCAGACAGGTGGACAGACAGACAGGTATGTACAGGTGTGTAGATGCAAGCAGACAGGTATTTACCCCAGTTAGTGATCAGAGGTTTCTCCAGGCTGGCATGCTCCACCACACAGGAGATCTTCTCTCCAGACCTTCAACACAAACTTTATTGACTCTCAGATCTGGACTTTAAATGTTTAAACTTTAGCACTATTATTATTATGATGCTCACCTGGGTGTGTACTCCAGGTAGCAGTGGGTCTGGTAGTACCAATCACCATCCTCCATCTCCTCAGTGGAAGTGACATCAGAGGTGACTTCCTGTCCGTCTCTGTGCCAGCTCACTTTGATCTTACTGGGAATGTTCTGATAGCGAAAGTTATTTTAAGGTAGACTGTTTTCTTGGATTTGGTAAATGTTTAAATATGCAATTGTAACTCTCTGGTGCCACCTTAAAACCTGTAGTCAGTAGTAGGACATGATGTCGTCAGTAAACAGGAAGTAAGTCTGTGAATTAAGGAGAAGGCATGTGCAGCATGGTGGCCTTAGCCAGATAAATCCTGTGGCATCCACATACATCCTATGCCTTTGGTAGCATTGTGGGTATGTACGAACTTGTTTTGTATTTTATGTGCATGTATAGACCACTTTCTTTCAAGTAAGTTCATTTTTCTGTAAGTTTAATGGTAAAACCAGTCTTATGCAGTTTATGCTAGTAATCGCTTATAGAGCTAGTTAAAGGGGAACGACAAACAAATTGGAGGCATTCATTATAGCAAGACTTGTTAAAATCATAATTTGATGTTTGTATTTGAGTTAAAAAAGGAAGTAATTCATATGAGCATTGCATGTTGACATATTAAAAAACTGGGTTAATATACTTTCATCGTTATATATGTACATGGTGAATAAGTACAGTGATTATGCCTTGTACTGTTTGTTACAGTTTCACCTTTCCCTGTGTCAATAAACCTGTGAACCGGGATTCGTGTCGTCAGAGTCTTGATGTGGGGAAGGAGTTTAGCTGACTGCCCAACCATAGCAGAGGCAGTACAGGGAAAGAAGTCATAGACACTGCAGACCAACATGGCAGGATGGTGACTGGAGAGAGGCGTCGTGGAGTGAAGTTTGACAGTGGGCCGAGCTGCAAGACATTATTAGTTTGTATTATTATCATTAATGTTCTATGTATAATTTGAATGCATTTATTTAAAAGGCACAGTGCTTATTAATAGTGCGGGTGGAGTGCTGCTGACTTCGACTGAGGACATTGTCAGGCAGTGGAAGGAATACTTCGAGGACCTCCATAGTCCTACTGACACGTCTTTCGTGGAGGAAGCAGAGCCTGGTGACGAGGGGGAAGACCCCCAATGTCCAGTGAGTCAAGTCACTGAGGCAGTTAAACTACTCGTTTGTGGCAGAGCCCCTGGGTTCGGCCTGAGTTCCTGAAGACTCTGGATGTTTTAGGGATGTTTTGGTTGTGTTTGGGGTGGTACCTCTGGATTGGTTCCCATCTTTAAGAAGGGGGACCGGAGGATGTCTTCCAACTATAGGGGGATCACACTACTCAGCCTCCCTGGGAAGGTCTATGCCAGGGTGCTGGAAAGGACAGTCCGTCCGTTATACATGGAACACTGGACCAGCTCTTCAACCTCTTGAGGATACTGAAGTGTCATGATCCTGGGTCTTTTGATCCAGTGTTTTAAGTTTGAGTTTATTTTGTTCATTAGGTTATCTAAGTTCATTTGTTTATTAGATTCCCCTTGTGTATCCAACCCCTGTTAAGTCTCCCTTGTCCTTCATGTGTTTTCATGTCTGTGTTTCTTATGTTGTCATGTTTGTGTTTCATTATGCTTCCCATTTTATTTTGAAAGAGGTCCTGTGTTCCTGCATTTTGTGTACTCTTCCCCTGTGACGTTGTTATGTTCATGCTGTGTCTACTGTGCCTTTCTGTCCCATGTTTCAGGTCCCTATGTTCTGTCTCCCCAGTCTGTTAAGTTTACATTTCTTGAATTCAGTCAGTGTGTTTCCTGTTTTACTTTCACAGTCTGTGTCCTATGTTAATGTTTCTACTTTTGCTTCCCCTGTCTCGTCCTGCCTAATTATTCCCAGCTGTGCCCTCCTCCTGTGGCTCATTCCCTCTCGTTATCCCTCTGTGTATTTAAGCCCCATGTTTCTCTTTGTCAGTGTTGCGTCCTCCCTCATAGCGGTGTGACTTTTTCCCTGTGGCTCTTTGTGCTTTAGTTTTCCCAGTTTAGTTTTGTATTGTTTTTGTGTCTCACTCCACGCCAGCAATAAAGCTGTGTTTTTTTGAGTTTACCTTTTGCCTCTGTGAGTTTGCGTTTGGGTCCTACTCTTGCCTGCACACAGCCGTATTGTGACACTCAAGGGTGCATTGAGTGCATTGAGGGAGTTTGTCCAACCAGACAGGAGGTCAGGAGGAGGTGGCCTCCAGCTCACACTGGAATGGTTCACAGCCGAGTGTGAAGCGGTGGGAATGAGAATCTGCGCCTCCAAATCTGCAGCCATGGTCCTCAGATCGGTCCATTCTCTTCAGAAAAAGAATGGAGTGCCCACTCCGGGTTGGGGATGAGTCCTTGCCACAAGTGGAGGAGTTGAAGTATCTTGGGGTCTTGTTCACGAGTGATAGGAGATTGACAAACAGATTGGACAGCTGAGTGTAAAAGCAGGGCTCTCGATCTACGTCACCCCACTTCTCCACCCTCACCCGTGTTCACCAGCTGTGGGTAGTGACGGAAAGAGCGAGATCTGAATAAGATCCCACCAGGAGGAGGCCCAAAAGCAGACCCACGACCAGTGTTGGGTAAGTTACTTTAAAAAAGTAATTAATTACTAATTACTTAGTCAATATTGTATTTAAAATACTTATCTAATTACTCCAAAAGTTGATTCTGTTCATCTGGACGTAGCGTTTTGTGGGAGAAACGTTTCGTCACTCATCCAAGTGACTTCTTCAGTCTCAGCTGACTGCAGGTTTCCCCAAACCTTATAAACAGTACATTTGCATAATGACTGAAACCAGCCCACTGAAGGAACAATGGGCTGTGAGGTCAGTTCCTTAATCATAATTATGCAAATTACCATGACCATTGATCTACAATCGCTGACGAAAACCACTGATGAAAGACCACTGATCAGTTTTTCTGGTCCCAAACTGATCTCCCTGTTGGAGCTCAGTCTGGGGGGAGTTCTTTTTCTCCTTGTCTCTCCTGATGTTGTGTATGTTATTTTCCACTGTTCCAGGTTGCTGCTCGTGCGGCTGACCGGCCAGCTACCCAGCCTGACCTGTCTCCCCAATGTGATGTTTGTGTTTTGTATGTACCGACCGTACACACAGGCAAGGCCAATCTCAATTGCCCCTCAGGGATAAGTAAACTTGTCTGAATCTGAATTTCACAAGCCTCCTACTTCCGGCCTTCTTGGCCTTCGATGACACGGCCCACATAACGCGAAGGCCGCCTCCTCCTCCAAGGATGCAGACCCTGAATTGGGACACGCCAAGAGGCTTCAGTTTTCAGGCCCCATCTTATCTTAATGACCTTGTAGTACCATATCACCCTATTAGAGCACTTCGCTCTTGCTCTGCAGGCCTACTTGTTGTTCCTAGAGATTTCAGTCCGTAGATGTGCAAAGCTGGTAGAGACAAACTCTAAAAGACTGGCAGCTGTAACTGCAGCAAAAGGTGGTTCTACAAAGTATTGACTCAGGGGGCTGAATAATTACGCACACCCCACTTTTCAGTTATTTATTTGTAAAAAATGTTTGGAATCAAAATTTCCGTTCCACTTCTCACGTGTACACCACTTTGTGTTGATCTTTCACGTGGAATTCCAATAAAACTGATTCATGTTTGTGGCTGTAATGTGACAAAATGTGGAAAAGTTCAAGGGGGCCAAATACTTTTGCAAGCCACTGTAAATGAGGTAACAGCTGCAGGTTGTTTTTGCTATTTTCTTCCTTTCAGTTTAAGACAGAGCAAGAAATCTTGTTCCTGTTTTTCTCTGTGGTCTCAGAGTTGAAGAGATAAAAATGTGCAAACAATGAATTTATTAAAACTGAAGAAGAGCAGAAGTCCTGTGAAGGACAGTTTGACACCTCAGCTGTGAGTGAGCTGTTTTCACATTAAAAACAGGAGTGACCGTCATGATAAGATCAGCTCTGTGGTTGTGAGGACTCGTCTTACTTGGAGGTGTAATGTTTGTCTTTGTTCTGTTTGTTCCTGTTTCCTAGTGATGTGTTGGTCGCGAAAGTAAAGGCTCTTAGAGCCGGATCTTTGAGGTGAACGACGCAAGCCAGCTCCTTATCGTGAGCCGTGGGTTTTGTTTTGTTTTTCTTTCTTTCTCTCACCCTCTCTCTTGCACTTTTTCCACGTCACTCGTGAGCCTTGTGCTTTGTGCTGGGAAGAGGGGGGAGGGGCGGTAGTTACACTCGCAGTAGCACAGGAACAGAGCGGGAGGGAGAAAGAGAGAAAGAGAGCCAGGGATTAGAAAGGTATAGTAATCATCAACAACTATTTTCACTTGCGGATGATAAAGGATTCAGAAAGTTTATTCATGCAGGCCCATATGACAGAGAATGTGCATCTTCTTTTTTTCACATTTTAATTTATATTTAATTGTGTTGTGGTTTGCAGCTTTTTGTGTTATTTCATGTTAAATTTGTTTAAAAGGAAAAAGCTGAAACTTTAAATCGTTAGAAGTTGAAATGTGAGTAGTTGGTTTTTGTATTATATTGTAGCGGACTGGGTTACAAGTTAGTTGACTTTTGTGTTATCAGTGTTTGTGTTCAGAATGATCAGTTTCCTATGGCATAGTTGGACCACACCCGCAACAGGGTGATTTACTGAGTGTCCTTGAACGTGCAGTAGTCCAGAGGCCGGTTGGCCTGTCAATCAGTTCAGTTACCAATGACAGAGAGTCTGGAGGAGAGCATGTGTGCGGTTGGCTGAGAGTGTTCGGGGGCAGGGGCAGAGAGAAGCTGGGGGGTGTGGTGGCGGAAGAGGAAGGAGGGGAGAGGGATTGTTGTTGTTGCTGTGAGCGCGTTTTTTCCTTTTTTCCTTTGGCGTTGGCTACGGCCCACAGTAGCCCGTGTTACAAATATCAATAAAGACGCCAGTAACCAGTACGCCGAACGTCTGTGTCTTCTGTCGGAGGGACGCTACACTGGTGTCAGAAGTAAACGTGAAGTTTCCGGAGTTATCTGCGCTCGTGTCACCCGACCCACGGCATCGGCTGTGGACGCTGGAGATTTTTTTTTTCTTTTCTTCTCTTTTTGCGGGACTCGGCAGAATGCTTCCGGTGGATTACTCCAAGATCAAGCGAGAGCCTTCGGCAGAAGCTCACGGACACGACTACCCCGCCGGGGACCTGAAGTTCGCGGAACATAGAGAGCGGGTGAGACGAACGACCGCGGATATGGCGAGAGAAGCCGGCTTTTCATCCTCTCGCCGTTCGGGTGGGCATCGGAGCTCTGTGGGGACGTCTGCAGCAGCTGAGAGTGTGGGGAGAGACACGCCAACGCATGGAGGCGCTTTTCACGCTCCCATAAAGACCCCCAGGTATGATGGCAAGACTGACTGGGAGGCTTTTCATGCACAATTTGAACTGTTGGCCAGGGCTGGTGGGTGGTCTGCTGAAGAAAAATCCCTGCAGCTGGCTATGTGCCTTACTGGCGATGCCCTGTCTAGCTTGCTGCTTTTGAGCCCAGAGGGCAGGGAGGATTATGATGCTTTGGTCGGGGCTCTGAAGAGGCGGTTTGATTCTTGCTCTGCTCCGAGCCTGCTACGCTCCGAACTGTGCAGCCGCCGCCGCCGTTCAGGAGAATCCATTAGGGACCTAGCTAATGACATCGAGGGGCTGGTCCACCGCACCTATGCCCACATGCCCGCCACCATCCAGGGCGAATTAGCCTGCACCCCATGCTGCTTCATGCCCTCCCCTTCTTCCTGAGGAACCGCCGGACAAGGGTGGCAGAGTTTCAGCTGTGAGGAGGGTGTGGGAGGAGAACTGCGATGGACTGACTGCGGGCGAGCAGGGCCTGCTCTGGCAGTTGCTGCTGGACTTCAAGGACTGCTTCTCCTTCTCAGAGGATGATATGGGCCGCACTGACCTCATTCATCATGACATCGATACTGGAGAGGCACAGCCCGTTCGGATGAGGCCTAGACGCCTCCCCCTGGCCAGACAGGCTGCAGCGGAGAAGGCTCTGCGAGAGATGCAGCGTGCTGGACTCATTGAACCATCCACCAGTCCCTGGGCCTCTCCGGTTGTTATGGTTCCGAAGAAGGTGAAGGATGAATGGCGGTTCTGCGTGGATTTCCGGCCGTTGAATAAGGTGACAAAGAAGGACCCATATCCGTTACCACGTATAGATGAGACCCTTGACACTGTGGCAGGGTCCTCATGGTTTTCCTCCCTAGACCTACGCAGCGGGTACTGGCAGGTACCCCTCGCACCAGATGCCAGACCAAAGACTGCATTTATTACCAGCGGAGGCTTATGGCAATTTAAAGTTCTTCCTTTTGGCCTCTGCAATGCCCCTGCCACATTTGAGAGACTCATGGATAAGGTGCTCACTGGAATCCCCCGCGGAGAATGTGTGGTGTACCTGGACGACATCTTGGTCCATGGTGCGTCTTTCCATGCTGCCCTTGGGGCCCTCAGACGGGTCCTGGAGAGGCTATTGGCAGCGGGGTTAAAACTCAACCCAAGAAAGTGCTGTTTGATGCGACGTGAGGTTGCGTTCCTGGGCCACCAACTGGGGGCCGGGGGGGTTGGCACCATGGATGATAAGATCCAAGCTGTGAAGGACTGGCCCACCCCAAGATCTGTGCAGGAGTTAAAGAGCTTCCTGGGCTTGGCGTCGTACTACAGACGGTTTGTAAGGGGCTTCTCCTGCTTGGCCGCGCCTCTGTTCCACCTGCTCCAAAAGGGTGTGGACGGCAGGTTGCCAGGTAGCTTTCGCCTCACTACAGGAAGCCCTAGTTGGGTCCCCAGTGCTCTCGCCACCTGACCCCACTCTGCCCTTTGTCCTGGACACAGATGCCAGCAGTGTCGGGTCTGGTGCAGTGCTAGCCCAGGTGACACCCGGTGGGGAGAAAGTGGTGGCATACCATAGTCGGGCCTTCAACAAAGCAGAACGCCGCTATTGCGTCACAAGGCGGGAGCTGCTCGCAGTGGTATGTGCCATACGCCACTTCAAGTATTACCTCGGGGGCCTCCACTTTACGGTCAGAACGGACCATGCTGCCTTGCAGTGGCTCATGTCTTTTAAGGAGCCAGAGGGGCAGCTGGCACGCTGGATCGAGGAGCTGCAGGCTTACGATTTCGAGGTCGTGCACAGACCTGGGGTCCAGCACAGGAACGCAGATGCGCTTTCTCGTAGACCCTGTGCCCAGGAGGGATGCCACTACTGTGAGAGGAAGGAAGCTCAGGAGGAGGACCAATTGGTGCCCGATGTAAAGTGTGCGGTGACGGGGGTGGAGGAACGGCCATCCTGTCAGAGGCTGGTCGCGGTGGATGCAACGGAGTGGAGGCATCAACAGGAGGAGGATGCTGATATCAAGCCGGTACTCGGGTGGATTGAGGAACAGAAACAACCCCAATGGGAGGAAATCGCCATATTGTCACGTGCCACAAAGGGACTCTGGTCCATGTTTAATGCCTTGCGGCGGCACGATGGAGTGCTGCAAAGGGGCTGGAAGGAACCGGCTACGGGCGAGATGAGGTGGCAGTTGGTTGTTCCGCGGGCCCTGCAGGAGATGGTGCTCCGCGCAGTGCATGGGACCCCAGGGTCTGGCCACTTTGGCGTCACCAAAACACTCCGCCGCCTCCGGCAGGGGTTTTATTGGGCCCGTCATAGGCGGGACGTAGAGGACTTTTGCCGCCGCTGTGACAGCTGTACAGCACGGAAGGGACCCACAGCCAAGTCCCATGCCCAACTGCAACAGTTTCCGGCAGGGTACCCTATGGAGAGGGTGGGGATGGACATCCTGGGTCCTTTTCCCCGCACAGAAAAGGTAAACCGCTATGTCCTTACAGTTATGGATTACTTCACATAGTGGCCGGAGGCATACAGTTTTCCTGACCAAGAGGCCGAAACAATTGTGGATGCTCTGGTGGAGGGGATGTTCAGCACATTTGGGGTGCCTGAAGTAATTCACACGGACCGGGGCAGGAACTTTGAGTCTCGTGTGTTCGCGGCCATGTGCGAGAAACTAGGCTCCCATAAGACCCGTACAACACCCCTCCACCCACAGAGTGATGGACTCGTTGAGAGATTTAACCGTACGCTGGCAGAGCAACTGGCGCTAGTGACGGCTAAACACCAACGTGACTGGGACAGTCATGTTCCCTTGGTCCTCATGGCATATCGTTCGGCGGTCCAAGACTCCACTTCGTGCTCTCCTGCCCTCTTGATGTTGGCCAGGGAGATCAGGACACCAGCGGAGATGATGATGGGTCGGCCTCCCGATGCTGATGGGGACCAACCAGGTCCTGACTATGCGAGGAAACTCCAGGATCGCATGGAGTCTGCTCATGGCTTTGCTAGGAGGAAATTGACAAGCACGGGGGCGCGGCAGAAGAGGAACTACGACGTTCATTCCAGAGGCCGACATTTTGACATGGGGGAACTGGTCTGGGTGTACAACCCCGAGAGGAAAAAGGGCAGGTGCCCTAAGCTGAGCAGTGACTGGGTCGGACCCTGTAAAGTTCTGGAACGTCTGGGGGAAGTGGTGTATAGGGTACAACTGCCCCCAAGGGGACGGAGGGTCGCCCTGCACCGTGACAGACTGGCCCCCTATAGGGGTACAGCCACTGCACTGACACAACAGCGTGGGCCGCAGGCAGACCTGGACTCCACCCCTGCAGATGCTGCCACCACCACTGTGACAGCCCCTACTGTGAGCCCTGTGAGCCCTGGGCCCACAGCCACCTTGGACGCGGACCCCCTTCCACCTCCGTCCGGGCGCCTTCGCCCAAGGAGGCACCATAAACCACCAGTCCATCAGAGAGACTATATCCGTCCTCGTGTGCGATGGACTTTGAGGGGTCGGGGTAGTGTAGCGGACTGGGTTACAAGTTAGTTGACTTTTGTGTTATCAGTGTTTGTGTTCAGAATGATCAGTTTCCTATGGCATAGTTGGACCACACCCGCAACAGGGTGATTTACTGAGTGTCCTTGAACGTGCAGTAGTCCAGAGGCCGGTTGGCCTGTCAATCAGTTCAGTTACCAATGACAGAGAGTCTGGAGGAGAGCATGTGTGCGGTTGGCTGAGAGTGTTCGGGGGCAGGGGCAGAGAGAAGCTGGGGGGTGTGGTGGCGGAAGAGGAAGGAGGGGAGAGGGATTGTTGTTGTTGCTGTGAGCGCGTTTTTTCCTTTTTTCCTTTGGCGTTGGCTACGGCCCACAGTAGCCCGTGTTACAAATATCAATAAAGACGCCAGTAACCAGTACGCCGAACGTCTGTGTCTTCTGTCGGAGGGACGCTACAATATGATTTATTTATTACATTTTATGTGGAGTGAATAAATAAAAGTATATTTACGGTGGCCGCTAGAGACAAAGCATGTACAAACTCCAAAACACGTAAAAACTCCAAAACACATAAAAACTCCATAACACGTAAAAACTCCAAAACACGTAAAAACTCAGAAGCACGTAAAAACCCCAAAACATGCAAAACCTCCAAAACACGTAAAAACTCCATAACACGTAAAAACCCCAAAACATGTACAAACTCCAAAACACGTAAAAACTCCAAAACACGTAAAAACTCAGAAGCACGTAAAAACCCCAAAACACGTAAAAACCCCAAAACACGTAAAAACCCCAAAACACGTAAAAACTCCAAAACACGTAAAAACTCCATAACACGTAAAAAACCCCAAAACACGTACAAAACACAACAGAAGTGCTCCAGGATGCTACGCCCAGTGTTGAGCTTTTGTTACCTAGAGGCTACACAAGCCAGGAAGTACCAACGACTGGATTTGGTGTGTGGTAGTAACAGGTAAATGAACATTTTTTTAAAAAATTATTTGAATATATATGAGTGCTTGTGTACAAATACACAAACAATACACATATGCTTTCATTTTTGTAATTTAAGTGTTCTAGGTAGCTCTGTTTTGGAAGTTCAGTTAACGCTGGAAATGTGTTTTGGAGTTTGTACGTGCCTTGTCTCCAGGGTCCACCACAGATATATATATAAATAAAATAAAATATGTATAAATAAAACCACTTTTTTTACATTAGTAATTCCTTTTGGCATAATTTTATATTATTGTTAATAATAAATTAATTAAAGCAACTAAACAGCCTGAATAGCCGGTTCGGAGCCGAAAGAGCCGGTTCTCTAAAAAGAGCCAGAAATCCCATTACTACTGTTTCCATTGCAGCTTATAGTGCTTTGGAATTGACGTAACGCCGCAGTGCATTGTGGGATCACAGCGCCATGTCAGAAGGCAACAAATCAAAACAAACACACTGTGTTGGAGGCGGGACTGCCAGAACCATGCATTCAGCGCAAAAGACAAAGGGCTGTATCGCGACTGATAGGTTTGAACCCATTCGCTGGAACGTTCAGGACAATTTGCTACACAGCAAAGAACAAGACACAAGTAGGCAACGTTCTTAGTGTTACTCATGCATGAGGAGGCCTGTCTGGAGCCAAGTGTCGTTCCACCCACTTGACCTCCGTCAGACTCTCAGCCAGGTTTCCCATAGCACTCCTTTTATTGTGGTTACATGAATATGCATAGGTTCATTAACATATGACATCTTACATAGGTATACATGTGAACAAAGAATACCTTGTGTGTGTGTGTGTGTGTGTGTGTGTCTGTGTGTGTAACTGTGTGTGTGTATCTGTGTGTGTGGGGGGTCAAGATGTGACCCCAGGAAGACTCCCCAAAGCTGGTGCCAGGAGTCTAGCGGTCCATCTAAACAAAAGACTCTTATGCTTAACCAGATAGAGAGTAGGTGTCTATGGGCTCAAAATGTGGTCATAAATATTTTGTACTTGTAAATCAGTTTTGTACTTGTAAATCAGGATTTGTATGTGTAAAAAAGATTTGTGTGTGCGTAAAAAGATTTGTGTGTGCGTAAAAAAGATTTGTATGTGTAAAAAAGATTTGTGTGTGCGTAAAAAAGATTTGTATGTGTAAAAAGAATTTGTGTGTGCGTAAAAAAAGACAGCCAAACCCATCTGTTCTCTGATTGGATTGTTACATTTGTGATTGACATGACATTGGCCAATCAGATGAGAGGAAGAAAAATAGGGTCAAAATCCATACTTGTAACTTGCAGGGTTTTTTTGTCTAAGTCCACACACAAATCTTTTTTACACACACACAAATTCTTTTTACACATACAAATCTTTTTTACGCACACACAAATTCTTTTTACACATACAAATCTTTTTTACGCACACACAAATTCTTTTTACACATACAAATCTTTTTTACGCACACACATCTTTTTTAAACATACAAATCTTTTTTACGCACACACACATCTTTTTTACACATACAAATCCTGATTTACAAGTACAAAACTGATTTACAAGTACAAAATATTTATGACCACATTTTGAGCCCATAGGTGTCCTCCTATACCATAAAACAATAAGACAAGGCACGGCCTCTCCCATGCTCCCAAGATGTGGGTGTGAAAGCCAGAGTGCTCTGGAGTGCACACAACGTGTGTCTGCAGACTACTAAGGATCAAAACTCTATTAATCTACAACTAATTATAAAACTCTAAGCATATATGAGTAAATATTTCTAAGCATAAATGACAATCAACAATACAAAACCTAACAGCGACCGATTGTGCCCAGGACGCCAAGAGACGGTACTTGGAAAAAATAGCGTTCATCGGTAATGTGGACCCGTATGAAATAAGGCATTGGAGCGGAAACCCAGACAGCCTACCGCCGTTGTCCTATCCTGATATCTTCGCATACCTTGTCAGTGCATAGGGGAAATCATTTTCGTAAATATAAATCCCTGGAGGCTGTTTACCCCGGTTCTTTTTTATTCCTCGGGCCTCCAGAAATGCACCGGACTCAGTAGCCATTTTTACAAAATCTTTATTCATCTTCATTTAAGCATGCACTTCTAGAAGGGAAGACGAGGCCGGTGTCCCTCTGCAAAATCTTCACCCCTTTGTTAGTCACAGCCAGCTTTATAGAAGCAGCCCTATCATAAATCCCCCCATGGTATGCTGCAAACTCTGTGTCTGTGTGTATGTGCACGAGCACGTGAGTGCCTGTGTGTGCGCGTACCTGTGTGTATGTCTGTGCACGTGAGTGAATGTGCATGTAGGTGTGGGTGTGTGAGTGTAACAGTTCAAGCACTGTGTGTGTGTCTCTTTGTACGTGAGTTCCTAGGGGTCATAAAACGCCCTCTCCCTTCCAAACCACAGCTATCAAGTTAAAAATGTTGAGACCCCCACACAGGTATCCTCTGGGGAGTTTCCACTTAGCATTAACTTCTCTTTGTCTTACTTTCACCGTTCAACTGAGGAGGGTCTCCTAAGATCTACTCCTAAGTTCATGACACAGTCAGGCCTTTATTTATATCCAGGGCAGTGTCAGTGTCTCTACCATAATTCTACATTCTATCTTAACACATTTCTAAACTCTAAACCAAACTAAACATTCCTACATATGTAAACTCTAAAATAAGCTAAACATTTCTACAAGGCGCACATATGATTCACAAATGGTTGGGTACAAGATTTGGCCGTTTTTAAGCCTCCACGTTGTGAGTACATTGACCATATGACCAAGATACAGCCTGAGGTTGCACATAACATTGACTTCTCAGCACCTGCCCCAAAATTTGCTCTAGATGAACGATTCACGATTGATGCCAGCTGTGCGTTGCCATGTAAATAGTTTGCATTTCATGTGTATGTACTTGCTAAGTACACGTGAATAGATCTTGAATTTAAAAAACAAAACAAAACATACTTTTCTTTTCTGTTTTATTGAAACCACGTTACAGAAAGTACAATTGTTTAGAATGAACTGTACATGCAACACAGCAGTTGTATGAATATTCAACAAGAGCAAGTTTCATTTGGCGCTGGTTTGACAACCACACTGGGGCACATATTCACCAAAACACAGCACACCTTAATCTTCCTCAATCTTATAAGCAGTGTTGTGTCTTCACCCTCACATGATATGAGTAATCGGATTGGCAATGTAGTGTGTAGCATTTTGAACTTGTTACGCAAACTACCTATTACTCGCTCAACATGAATTCTCAGGTGGGCAATTGCTCTCGTTTGGGGATGGCAGAGAACTCGATATCCGCTCGTCTGACCGCTGCAATCCAAGCCTGACGTCTTCGTTTAGTATTATCGGATACATCAGATCCCCCCGTTACCTCCAGGAGGGGAAACGATGAAAAGAGAGCCCATTTTCCAGCTTCTTGCCTTCTCTATCGTGTGATCTACCGTTGCAACCGACAACACAGTACATACGAACCATAGCTGACGCTTCCGTGTGCTTTGTCTGGCCCACTGTCATGGCGGGAAGTCTGGGAAGGTTCTCAGTCATCCAGGTCATCCAGGACTTCTTTAAGTCTTGAAGACGTTTCACCTCTCATCCGAGAAGCTTCTTCTGTTCTAGTGTCAAATGGTGGAGAGTCCCAGATTTAAACCCAGTGGGAGTATCCCCCCAAAGAGGGAAAATGGACCCCCTGATGATCCTCTCCTAATCACATGAGCCAAGGTGTGAAAACGGATGTAGGTCACAATCAACCAGGGTTTCAGGTGAGCTCATTGTGAAACCTGGCCCCACCCTATCATGTGATTTCCTGAGGTCAGATGGCCCAGGATGTGAGTGGGCGTTAAGGCATCTGGGAAGGATCTCAAAACTGGATTATAGATGGCAGACAGTTGGTGTCGTAAACCACCGCCTCTGTTCAGTGGGCGTAAATGGCTTCTTTCACTCCTCTTTCAAACCATCTGTCCTCTCTGTCCAAAATGTGAACATTGGCATCCTTGAAAGAGTGACCTTTGACCTTTAGATGCAGATGGACAGCTGAGTCTTGTCCCGTGGAGATGGCTCTTCTATGTTGTGCCATGCGTTCATGAAGTGGCTGTCTGGTCTCTCCAATGTAGCGGTCTGGGCATTCCTCGCTGCACTGTATAGCATACACCACAGTTTGTGTCTGAGTGTGTTGCTGGGATGTCATGCTTGGAGAAAACTCTCCTGAGTTTCTCTGATACACCGGCTACATAGGGGATGACAATGTTGTTGCGTCTGTCCTTCTTATCCTCCCTCGCTGGTGTCTGATCTTCTTTTCTGTGCCTCTTTGCTGACTTTATAAACGCCCAATTAGGATAACCGCATGTTTTAAGTGCTTCATTTACATGTGTGCGTTCCTTCTTTTCCCCTTCAGGCTTAGAGGGAACGTGTCATCCAAGCCAAACCAAACTCCAAACCAAGTCAAACTTTCTGTTTTGGGATTAGTCAAGAATGTGTTTACTGACCTGTGTCAGGGTTGATTCTCAGTCTTGTAGAGGCCCCAAGAAACAAGCCCATCAAAGCCTCATCAGGAAGTTATGATCACACAGTTTATGAAATTACAAAAAATAAAACTACATTTTTTATTTGTTTGGTTCCACGTTCATGAATTAACCTCAGTTTGTCTGAAGGCTAGTTTTTATTTTTTATTTTAGTTGACTCCTTTCAGTGCTCCATTCAAGGCCCACATTTCCTGCAGCACACTGACACCAATCATAAACTGATTAGGTTTGTTTTTGCATTACAACACTGCACGACTAACGTAACTCTGAATACTTTTATCATTACAGAATTTTCTTTCACTTGTCTTTTCAACAAAGCCGTCTTCTTTAGTGATGTTTGGCAGCATAGATGCTTCTCTAGGAGGGAAGTTCCATAAACCAATAAAGCACAAATATTATTACATCTTAGTGTTATTTGTCATCTGCATGTTGAATTCTACACTTCAAATATTTTGATCATATTGTGTATTCTGGTGGTTTTCACACTCTTGTCTTAGACTGTCACATTGTTTAATTGAATTATGTCATTGGCCTAGATTATTATTATTATTATTATTATTATTATTATTATTATTATTAGATCATTTAGCAGTTTTTAATGTAGTTGTGTTAATGAATTACAAAGAATTGTTCCCTCTTTTAGATTATGCACCTTAATGCTGCAACAACACAGCCGGCACTGCACTTGAGTTTTTTCTGGATCAGAAGATTTGGATTTGCTCACTTTGCCTTCATGTGAGCAAAGCTCCGTTAAATTTATTCTGAAGTTAGTCTCATGATTTCTGTTTGCCATTTTTAAACATGGAATTTGCAAGTGTGTCAGTCTGTTGTTTGAGTAGTTTTTGTGTATCCTGTTGTTTGAACACTTATTTACCCACTTCAGTTTGCCTACCAGCCTGGCACTGGAGCGGATGATGCCGTCATTCACCTCCTACATCGTTCCCTCGCTCACCTGGAGACCGCTGGGAGCACTGTGAGAATCATGTTCTTTGATTTCTCCAGTGCCTTCAACACTATTCTTCCCTTGGTCCTGAAGGACAAGCTGGAGAACTCAGGAGTGGACCATCACCTCACTACCTGGATTTTGGACTACCTCACCGACCGACCACAGTATGTGAGGACTCAGGGCTGTGTGTCGGACAGGGTCGTCTGCAGTACGGGGGCCCCACAGGGAACGGTTCTGGCTCCATTCCTCTTCACCATCTACACTGCAGACTTCTCCCACAACTCCACCCAGTGCTTCCTGCAGAAGTTCTCTGATGACTCTGCAATAGTCGGCCTCATCACTGATGGGGACGACAAGGAGTACAGAGGACTGACTCAAGACTTTGTGGACTGGTGCCAGCTGAACTACCTCCAGATCAATGCCAGTAAAACAAAGGAGCTGGTGGTAGACTTCCGCAGGCACAAACATCCTCCACTGCAACCACTGAACATCCAAGGTATGGACATCGAGGCTGTGGACAGCTACAGGTACCTTGGTGTTCATCTGAACAGCAAACTGGACTGGACTCATAACTCAGACGCCCTCTACAGGAAAGGGCAGAGCAGGCTGTACCTGCTGCGGAGACTCAGGTCATTTGGAGTGGAGGGCCCACTCCTGAAGACCTTCTATGACTCTGTGGTGGCCTCAGCCATCTTTTATGGTGTGGTCTGCTGGGGCGGCAGCATCTCTACTGGGGACAGGAAGAGACTGAACAGGCTGATCCGCAGGGCCAGCTCTGTTCTAGGATGCCCTCTGGACCCGGTGGAGGTGGTGAGTGACAGGAGAATGGTGGCTAAGCTGTCATCCCTGTTGGACAACAGCTCCCACCCCATGCAGGAGACTGTGACAGCACTGAGCAGCTCCTTCAGTGGCAGGCTGCGGCACCCACGGTGTGGGACGGAGAGATTTCGCAGGTCTTTCCTCCCCACTGCTGTCAGACTCTACAACAAAGACTTTAACTGATCAAACACACACATAAACAAATGTGCAATAACACAAATGTGCAATAATCTTTCTGGCAACCGTTGTATTTTTCACTCTGTTGTATAAAGCATTTGTATTCTATTTTTTATCTTATTGTATATTTTATTCTACTGTATATAGTATTTTATTTTATTCTGTACAGTTGTGTACTGTATTTATTCTTATTTTATTTTATTCTAATTTTTGCTTCATAACTTTTGCACTGTCCACTTCCTGCTGTGACAAAACAAATTTCCCACGTGTGGGACTAATAAAGGTTATCTTATCTCAAATATGATATCATATGAGATATTTCAAAATCTCATATGGTGCAGAGCCTGCTGAGGTGATGTTCACTGTGAGAGGATGTGGAAGCTTTATTAGTGGGAAAAGCACAACCAGAGGTGCTAAAACTCTTAAGATCAAACTGACAGAACATTATTGTTATTTCATCAGGACTGGCTCCAGTTGAACTGCTGTTTGGCTGTTCTTTGTCAGTCTTCGACTGACCTTTGAGAACTTTTCTGTATTTTTCAAATGTAGAATTGAGCGTTTATGGAGTGACGTTTGGACAGGTGTGACACATTTACTATGATGTACTGCACAGCTTGGAGGAAGATGGATTTCTCATCCTCTCAGATACTCTTCATCTCTTCTGTGCCCAGCACTCCTTCCTCCCAAGTCTCAAGGTGGATTTGTTCTCTGTTGTCTGGAATGATCATCCCATTAGGACCGAGCGTTTCCTGAATCAGCTGTGGGAACTGTGGATGCTGCAGCAGCCCATCAGAGAGCCACAGAGATCTGGGAAAATGAGGCAGTTGAGTAATAATGGCAATGATTTTCTTTTCTTGACTCTTCTATGTTTAGAAAATCATTTACACATGCTTCTTGATGTCAGCAAATCCAAATTGAGGGCATTGATTGGGAGAGCTCAGGGCCGTCATACCCACCACATGCTCTGTACCTACATCACCATCCCTGAGAGTCGCAGCTTGGCCCATCACAGGGTGAAGTTATAAGAACGTCTTATTTTACCAAGTCCTCTCTCAGGTTCCTAAATCATTTATAGCATTGAGATAGTTTTTTTAAATAATCTCTTTTTCTGTAATATAAGAAGCTCTCCTGCTTTTAATGGTACTTTTCATTTACTTCCTGTTGCATTCTCGTCCCAAATAGATGCTGACAAGCTGACACAGTCACATGGAAGAGGGAAAGAAATCTGACAAAACTGTTTTTAATGATTTCATTGAACCTAATGTCTAACAATGAAAAATGTATAAAATAAATAAAGATGAAAGTAACACACGTCTTCTTTAGTTTTCTGTTTTTCTAATACTCCATTGATCAGATGTGTGGCTGGATGATCCTAAACATGATGAAATGACCACAGTGGGAGGCCTTTGTCATCACATGCTTGAACTCATCATATGTTTGCATATGCTGAACAGGCAGTGGGACTGTATCACTACATGCTGTGACTGTTGGGTAGCAAACTGCATGAACACCATACTGAATATGACAGGTGTGGTTGAACTGCACGGACACTCTGAAGCTTCTTGTCTGGCAGGACAGGAGTGTGGCCTTGTCCTGTGAGCCGCTGTGAGGATGTACTTGAGGAAAGGTCACCGGCCTCAGGCTCTTCAACTTTTTAAAGACAAAGCAGTCATTTAGAGAGAAGATTGGATCATGTTTACCTGCACAAAGAGAGATTAAATTAAATGTAATTATTGACAAACACTCGTAGTGTAATCTACAGCTGTGGCCAAACATTTAGAGAATAACAAGTGTTGCTTTTCACACAGTTTTAGATCTTTTTGTCAGATGTTTTCTGAAGGATAGAAACATCTAAGTTTCTACAGCATGTGATTGATTATATTTGCTCAGCTCTGCATTCTAATTGTAGCTGATGAGAAATGACTGAACCATCCTAGTGACAGTTCTGGATCTTAGACTGTAGGATCCACAGGATCTGGACTGAAGAGGATCTGCTGCATTTACTCAAAGAGCTTCTGATGGTCCCGTTCAGCTCTTCCAGGTTCCCATCCCAGTGCTGAGGGAATGATCTGTATTCCTCACTGTGAGGAAGAGGCTGTGAACCCAGATTTCTATCCACAGATCACAGAAATCAGATTCACTCGATCTTCCTCATTAAGATTGACTTGTACCGTTTTATAAATCTAACAGCCTGAATTTAGAGACCTGACCAGAGTCGGTGCTCAGCTTCAGGGTTCATGCAGGCTTGGAGGGTCACTGTCAGATGGTCCACTGGTGATTTTATTATTCCCACTATTCAAACTAAACCACAGCTGAGAGTCTTGCACATGGTCACCTGGTTTGTTTCTGATGTAGAAATAAGTTGATGAGCTCTGAGACTCGCTCCTGTTTTCTCCTCTGCAGAAACCTTAATGGGAGCCATGGCAGACATGCTGGCACCTCTCAGGAGGAGGAGGGCACCAAATGCAGAGGTCAGAGAGGAGCTGAGGTATGGTGTTTAACTGTAAGGTCACCAGGAGGAGGAGCTGATGATGAAGAGCAGCCTGTGTGTATATACAGTATAAAGTATTTAGTGTGTGTTGAGCCCTGACGAAGATGAAGGTGCAGCTTTGCTTTGGCCTTCCTCTGCTAACAGCTAACAGCTAACTGACGTCAGCCAGATGTTCTGCAGCTGTTTCTCTAACATTAGAAGTTTACAATGATGATGACCCCGAGCGTGTTTCTGCTGTTCTGATGGATCTCCACAGAGCATCCTGACTCTGTGTCACATGTTAGCTTCATGTGGGTCAAAGGTCAAAGCTGCTGACTGTCAGGAAGCTTCAGAGAAGATCAGACAAACATGAAACACAGAGCTGAAGATGAAGCAGATCTACATGTGACTGTTGATGCTTTCAGATGTAATCAGTGTCATGAATAATCAGATAAACATTTCAAGATTTCAAAGCGTTTATTGTCATATATACAAAGAAAAGCATTTCTCTGTGCAATGAAAGTCTTTCTTTGCTGTTCACACACAGATGCAGGCTAATATATACAAATAGAACAAGATAAAATACAAATACTATGAATAAATGAAGGAGACTAAATTTAAGTGTGAGGTAGATGTATGTGCAAAGGAGCTATGAGCTTGATATGAAAGATGACCTGATGTGCAACAATTACTGTTAAAATAGGTCAGCTGTTCAAGAGTCTGATGGCAGTGGGAAAGATGGAGTTGCTGAGTCTGGATGTTCTGGATTTCACACTTCTGAACCTTCCTCCTGAGGGTAGAACTGTGAACAGTCAGTGTTGGGGGGATGTGGGGTCTTTGAGGATGGAGGCAGCTCTCCTCTGGACTCTGCGATGGTGGATGCTCCGCAGAGGGCAGTGGGGTCCTGATCCTCTTCTCTTGTTATCGCTCTCTGGACCTATTGGGCCGGTAGGCAGACTGCAGGGATCCAGAGTGTCTAGGATGTTGTTCTGGATATAGGCCAGCACCACTCTCTCAAAGCACTTTGCAATGATTGGAGTCAGTGCAACTGGTCTGTAGGCGTTTAGTGGCTGGGCTTTTCTTGGGGAGAGGGATGATGGTTGTGGTCTTGAAGCGTGTGGGGATAGTGCTCTGTGTTGGAGTCAAATTGTTAAATGTTGTCATTGTGTTACTTAAATTTGTAAGTCTTAGTTCAAGCAGCCTGATCAAAGGTCAAAGGTCTCTGACCACCTCTCCAGCCAGTTGGTGGGGGAGGCTGCAGTGTTGTATTATAGGGACATGTGAGGGTTCTGTTTGTTGCTTAGTGAGCTTCCTGCTTTTATCATCCTTTTGTGGGCAGGAGGTCACACAAACGCACCCTCAAACACAAACACACACATTCTCGCACATGCATATGTAACGGGTGTATTAAAAAATAATTTATATTTCACCAAAGATCCATCCTGCAGTGTTATTTTGCTTTGTCAGTATTGTTTATGTATATGTGTTTATTTATATATGTTTATTTTCTGTATTTATATTTTGGGAGCTCTTATTTTGTTTGTGTGACCTTTGACTTCCCACGAAGTCACTTCCTGTAGCTGCGTGCTATTTTCCTCAGTTGCCTAGAGGTCCCGCTGAGGAGAGGTGAGCGTACGCTAGTGTTCTCAGTTACAGAGTGAATAAACACAGTTAAAGTAACTAAAAGTAATTCAAACACTGCTTGTTCCCTTTGTACATTTTGTCTCACAGTTCTGTTAGATGTTTTAGTGTGAATTATTGTTTCTCTGTCGAGTACAGCACTTTATTGTAACATGCTAGTTAGCCATTCTCAGATGAGAGCATATGAGCATGCAGGTGGCTTCTCATGTGGTCCGCTATCCTTCTCTCTCCCTTAAAGGTGTACATGCAGAAGTCCAGTAAAGTGAAGTCGCTGTACTGTTTTATTGTTATTTTAAACAGGTATGTGAGCTCCCTCTTTTATTTTTGTGTCATGTGTACTGGTTATATTTTTTGTTTGTGATTCATGTTCACTGTTTCAACTTACTGTTAGATATATGTAACTAAAAAAATATGTAAAATTGCCACTGGTAAATGAAGTCTCCCTAAACTATAATTTTGTTGTTGAGGTAATTGTCACTATATGGTCACGATGCAGTGCATTTTCATTTGTTGTATATGATTATTTGTTAATTGGATTTGTTGTGATGTTGCACCTCATTCGCCTAGAGGTCCCGCTGAGGAGAGGTGTACATGCAGAAATCCAGTAAAGTGAAGTCGCTGTACTGTTTTATTTTTATTTTAAACAGACAATTCAGGGAGAATAAATCCGCCCAGCTGGCAAAGTGAGAGCTGACTCCTCTGGTCATTCGCACAAGACAACGCAGAGAGCTAACGGCACTCAGAGTTTAAGGCCAGACCGGCTACACATACACACACACATACACACATAGTGCCTTGTGTTTTTTGACCATAGGGGGTTTTACAATGGGTGGTGCTTTGTGTACTGTAACTGTTTTCAGTAAAAGGTCGTCTGTGGTTGGATTCAGTGCTTTCCTGAGACACCGAGCGGTCCTTCCTTGCTAGCAAGTAAAAGCTGTTCGTCTTGTTTCCTTGCTTTTCATTAACAGGAATAAGTTTGTAAACCAGCGGGGCCTGTTGACGCACAGACCCAACACTCTGGCTGATGAAAGGTTGAAGATGGAGGGGAGAACGTGGACTAACTCTGAGTGCAGAGCTGGTTTGGAGCTGTGGAGACTTACTAAGGAGTAAAGTGGACATGAATCAGTCACAGAGGGAGGAGGAGGTGAACAGTGATGTTTGTTAGACATGATCAGACTGAAGAGTGAACATAAGAAGAGTTTAATGCTGGATTTGAACAGAACAGGAAGATAAGCTCCGCCCAGCAGCTGAGTCCTCTCTGCTCACACTGGTGTTGGACTGCAGACCTCAGGGAGTCTGCTTCCACATCTGGTTTCCACAGCTGGAGGAAGGAGGACTGTCCCACGAGCACGCCTATGTAGACTTGTAGTCAAGACCGCCTAATCCGAGACCAAGACCAAGACCGAGACAAAAAAAGTCTTCAAACTGCAGCCAGATGCTGCTTCGTTTACGGGTGTCAGGCATATTTATGTGTTTTTGCTTTCGCACAGCCCTCCTCACCGCTGTCTACTGTCTCACTCACTTACTGAGAGGACAGACGCACGCTCCACTTGACTGTCACGTCTCTCACCCTCTCTGTTTTTCACATAATGATATTATCCTATATCCTCGCATGTGATTGGCCACAGTATGGAGGAGCATAGCTGAGCCACTGTGTGAGAGCTGAGCAGTGAAAGGAAATTAAGTGAGGGTAGAAATGACTGAAAGATTATTAGGCTCTGTTTTGGGTTTTGTTCAAAAAAGATGACTTCATATATACATACATATATATCTCTCTCTCTCTCTCTATATATATATAGATAGATATATGTACATATATACACATACACATACATACTTAAACTAGTTTTTTAATTAAGCAGCAAGGCAGAACAAAGTCGGGCCTGTATCAAGACACAGGTATTAAACCCCAATTCAACCAGACCCAGAACTTATCTGGAATTAAAACAGGACTACAACAGTAACCAAGACAGAACCAGAATCAGAACTAGATGATAGTAGCACTGAAAATCATCATAGACCTGCACTACACTTATTTTTTTTATTGTACCAAAGTACGCTATTTAGATTCTGAAAAGTTTATATAATTATTTAGCCTTGTTGTGCAAACAAGCCTGCATAACTTAATAAATATAGAATTTGAAAAGTAACAAATGTTATCTAAAAAGAAACAGGTACTAGATACATGTTCTGATGAGTTTTGGCAAACAACCATTTGACTAACATGTGTGGTTCCTCTCTCCCTCTTTGTGCTGACAATCAAACCAAACACCAACATCATCAAATATACAGTGGAAACCAGATATTTACATACTCTTCAGATAAAAACACAAACACTTTTTTAATTGTAACATCAAATCAGACTGTTTATTTTTTTAGATTGATAAATATAAAAAACATATTTGTTAACTTTAAGAGTAAAGAGAGAAACTATCTGTATTTCTTAATTGCAAATGGCACCAAATTGTATTCAAAATTGAGCCACACTTATGGAGCTCCACAATTCTGTTCCTGGTGTTTTGGTTGACATCTCTTGATTTTCACATGTCACAGAAACAGGCTCTGTGTTTTGCCTTATATGCATCCACAGCTGTGCCACCAATTTACTCACATGGACTCTACTAACCTATCAGAAGCTTCTTAAGCTCAGAATGGAATCGTCTGGAGTTTTCTTATTAATTAACAATAAACTTAGTGTATGTGTACTCCTAAATTTGATGAAAGTGATTAAAATAGACAGCTCCCTCTTTTTATTCTGACATTTAACTAATTCAAAAGATATTTAAACATTTATTTATCTAAAACAAAACAAGTTTACTCTAAATTGATGTTGTACTTTAAAAAAATGTTATTGTGTTTTCCATAAAGTGTATGTAAACATCTGGTTTCAACTGTGAATATACTGCTGTGTATTGAAATTCCTCTTGTTTTGCATAGAAATATACTGAACAACATACAAAGCATAATATATAAAATAACATGAGTTTTTTCTTTGAAAGAAGCTCCTTATGTCCATTGTTGTGTTCATCAGTACACAATTGAAACTGATTTAGAGAGTTTGTTTAGCCGTGGAGGGTAACAACTGAAAATATGAAATGTAAGCTAAGAGCAATGTTCCCTCTAATTTTTCACGTGTGTGAGCGAACACGCAAACTCCGTGAGCGATCCCTTGGACCACTGTGAGCGACATCAGACGTGTGCACTTCGGTCACACCGGCATCTAATCCATCCAAGTTACATGGTTTATTAAAATAATCAAATTACAGCATTTACATTTATGTTAGACTACTTTTAAACTGCTTTAGCCCACTTACAGTGAAAATTAAAAAAAAAATCTAGTCATGAGTCTGAGTCTGTGGTCTGGGAGAGAGTCCTGTAACTCTGTCTGCAAAATATAGTATATAATGACCAATGCTGGGCAATTAATTATATAGTTACTTCTTCAAAAAAGTAACTCAGTTTGGCAAACAACAAAGTTTTTTGGAGCTATTTTTTTTAATGCAGCCAAGGCATTTTTTAAATAGACATTTCAAACTATTTACAGAACAATCAGGTGTTCTGCATCAAATCTGATGCCACACAAATCATTTGTGCCACTCCAAAAATAATTTCTGTCCACTGTGAGATAAAGGAGAACAACAGCCTGATACCTGCAGGCCTGACAACAGGAGATGTATCACTGCTGTAACACCTGTAACATTCAGCAGCCGCCTCATTGTTCTGACACACACAACAAAACTTTTGACTACACTACACACTAACTACACAAGATTTGCGCTAAACGTCTCAAATCTCTCACATCTCAAAACACCGCCGTCACTCCTAAAACTTCCCCCCGTTTCTTAACAACTAGATTCTGCGTTGCCATACCATTTTTTGATTGGTCGACATGGTACTTTTTTGGACGAATAGGAAAGGAAGAGGGGGGTGGGGTTTGTTTTTGCTCACAGGTGGAGAGTGCTTTGAGCATTTTTTCTTACAAAACGCCGTTTTTACTGTTTCTTCCCACAGAAAATATAAACGACACTATTCAGGAGGAAAACCAAACATTGCAGATATTTTTATCATAACTCTGGTTTTACGTGGCCTATCAACACAATTTAAAAACTGGTATAAAGTCCACAGTTTTTCCATCAATTGTTCCGTCTGTCCTGCTCACATCTCCAATAGTTGTACACGTTGTCATTAACGTGGCTTCACTCCACATCAGCCACGCCGCTTTGCTAGCTAAAACACCCGTGTCGGCACATAAGGACGCTGTCATAGCCTGTCAAAAAAAATAGATACCCTGCTTGTGTCAAAATTTGATTGATCATGAGGCAGACGATCTCGTTTCACTCACACACATGCGCGCCATAAAAGATAATTGCCGAGGCAGGAGGTCTTGTTTCTCTCACACACGCACACACACACACACACACACACCGCGGGTCAAGGAGGAGTGAGACAGCAGATATCAGTTTTTACTCACTGCTTATAACCTATAACGCGCCCCTCAAAAAAATATTATTATTAAAACATCTATATGAGGTATGTTTTGCGCAGCCTGCTCCTTGTCAGACCAAAGTAGAGAGTTTTTTCTTCATTATTTTCAGCTACTTTTACAGTATGTTTTTCTCAATAGACAGAAAATGATCTTGTACTACACACACACACACACACACACACTAAGGAGTCAACAGCAAATATTATCATCTCTCAATGCTTGTAACCATCTCCCCATAAAATAACCCTTAGTGGAAAAAAGCTCATATTCAAATAAGTTTATTAATGCACCCTCCCCTCTGTGGGAAAGAGATATTTTTCTCAGAGTCAAGTTTACACCGAGGCGAGTTTTGTCAACAGGAGACGAGTTTTGTCACGAACAAGAACAAGCGCAGACAACTGTTACCCATAAAGTAAAACAAATATCCACCTCTAAGTCGTATTTTACCGCCGGAGAATGTGGAAAACAGACAGCCCTCACAAGAAGGCACCCAAAAAGGAAATTGGACACCCCAACTTTCTTTCCCCCCTCTCCCAACTGCACACACACACACACACACACACACATAAAACAGAGACCCAAAGGGTGAGAAGAAAAAAAAACCCTCTCTAACTGACAATATTGTCAGGAGAAAGATGCGAAAAAACAGATGCCTCGCTGGACGAGGATAAAATGAGAGAAGAAACGAGAGGGGAGTCAAAAGAACCGTTATCTGCTCAGACCCCTACTGTGACAGTTCTACCAATCGCGAGGAAGAGTCCGTGCATATTATGTCTGCATTCCGTCCAAACAACGCCGTCGATCAGAGCGCCAGGGCCAGCTCGCCAGACCTTTTTCAGTCTCACTCCGGTAAGTTTTTTTTTTTTTTCTTTATGATTTTAAATTATATATCAACAGAGATGTTAATAATTTGATTACGTTCTTTTAGATTTCTACACCGATGATTTCTCGCAAGTGGACTACGGTGCGTTTAAATAAGTATATATCATTTTTAAATAAGTTTAGACGGACTTGGTTTTTTTAATGAAACTCTGTTACTTACAGATGCTATCGATAGCACGGTGAGGAGCAGCATAAATCCGGCCGTTTTACGAGGCGATTTAGAGGCCATCCTCCCCGCAGAACCTTCGCTGCCGATCGGTGAAAGACCACGGCGAGAAGACGACGTTAGTTCCGTCTCCGCACACCGAGAGAATTGCGGAGAAATAAGTTTTAAAACCCAAGGTAAACAATATGCTGTATTATCCGCCATTTTGTTGAATAACAGGATGTGACGGAGTAATCCGAGCACGCTATACCGCCCCTCCCGACCCGGAGCGGATTTTTTAAAACTTTGTTTTATTTCATGACAGCGGTAATCGAGAATATACAGACCCCGCCGCAGCGAAAAGGAGAACAAGAAGACGACGTTGTTTTCGTCACCGCATACCGGGAGAACTGCAGGACAATACCTTTTAAATCTGAAGGTAAATGATATTTCTACAAAATAACGTATTCGAAAAGCCGAGCATGCTATACCGCCCCTCCAGACTTGGAGTGGTATAACGTGTGCTAGAAAGTTTTTTAATATTTTTCTCTTTGTTTTATTTCTTGACAGCCGAGATTGAGAATATACCCGTTCAAACCCCCTTTACAGACGATAGGGCGGAGGAGCGAGGTAAATAAAAGTTTTTCTTTTTTTAAAAAATACAAAGAAAAACCCGCGCATGCTGTCCCAGAGAGACGCAATGTGTTTTTCATAAATCTTTTTCCCTTTTGTTTTTTTCTCGACAGAGAATATACCCGTTCAAACCTCCGCTACAGATGATAGGGAGGAGGTGGAGGAGGAGCGAGGTAAATAAAAGTTTTTCTTTTTTAAAATGCAGAATTGAACAGAGACGCTGATCATATAGCACCACCGATCGACCCCCTACAGCCTTTAGAAAACGCTTTGCAGGCCCTCCTTCAAAACATTGAAAACGAACGGCGTGCCGAGCGACTGAACTTTGACCCTCTGCAGCAGTTAGAAAATGCTCTTCAGCTCTACGACCAGCAGAGGGAGGAGCGCTCTGCGGAGCGGCAGGAGCAGGTGCAGCCTGCGGAGGATCAGCCTGCGGAGCATCAACACGGAGGAGGATCTCGGGTACAGAACGATGCGGTGACTCGCCGTGAACAATTTAATAATTTTGAAATAAGGCGAGTATTTAACAGTCCCTCTCAGAACGACGCGGCCGACCTCGCTCAATTTTACCACGACGTCAGGGACAATTTTGTAGATTTAGCTGATAGGGTCAGACCGGAAGTTAGTCGTAATGATCGGGTTCAAGTGGAGATCATCAGCGAGCACGCGCGAAAGCACGCCGTTTTTAACGTTGACGAAAGCGCCGAAAACATTGTACCGGCCTTTGAGGACCTGTTGGCCAGGCTGATACAATCGAACGGCGCGATCGTGGTAGGCTCTCCCCTAGAAATTGTAGTGCAAGTAATTAGAAATCCTCGAGGCGGCGGAGGCCCTCGTAAAAAGATTCACAAAACGTTAGATGATGAAATTCTAATCAAAAAGCGGCACTGTCTGTACGTGGTAAAAAACAAAAACGATAATCTGTGCTTCGCCATTAACTTGGCTCACCTCACCGACCCTCATTTCACAGATAAACAGACCCTGGAACGCGGCAGAGAGCTGCAGCGTTTAGCGGGGCTGAGCGATCGGACCCAGGTAACCCTCACCGACATAGATAAATTTGCGCAAATACTAAATCGTAAAATCGTCGTGTTTTACCGCCCGCCCGAGGACAGGACTCTTTCGCTAATCGAGACAGAGTCCCCAAACACTCCTCACCCGCTGTACTTATTCTTATTCCGGCATCACTATTACGGGATAAAAAATCTAAAAACATTTTTAGGAGTCCCGTACATTTGTGAGCAGTGTCACCGCGGGTACCATAGCCTGGAGAAACACGTCTGCCAAAATCGCTGCAACCTCTGTTTTGACCCCGCATGCCCCGCTCACTTTCTGGACGCCGTAATCTGTCCGGATTGTAACAGGTCATGCCGCACTCGCGAGTGTTACTTGAAGCACAAACAGCCCAGAATTCACTCTAGCTCCGGCCTCAGCGTTTGTCAACGACTGTATAAATGCCCGGACTGCAAACTCCTCTCCCGTCGCGGAAAGCACAGGTGCACAGCTGCCAGATGTAAAATCTGCCGCGCTGAGCTTCCTCCCGACAAAGATCAGCACCTGTGTTACATTCAACCTCTGAAACACGAAAGCCTCGATACAGCATCCATAATCTTTTATGACTTTGAAACCTTCCCAGACCGGGAGGGGGCGCACATCCCTTACCTAGTGTGTACAAAATCGCTAGAAGGAGAAGAGTGGCACGCATACGGTGTAGACTGCGTTGAAAAGTTTGTTCAAAGATACAGAAGGAAAAGATATAGAGAGACCACATTCATTGCCCACAATGCGAAAGGGTACGACAGTTATTTAATTCTCAGCCACCTGGTGGGAGAGGGCATGACGCCCTCGCTCATCATGCAAGGCAGTAAAATTATATGTTTCACAGAATCCGATTTCCTTCTCAAATTCATAGACTCGCTTTCTTTCCTCACCATGCGTCTCAGCGCTATGCCTAAAGCTTTAGGCTTCGAAGACAAATCCAAGGGGTTTTTCCCTCACAAATTCAGCTCGCGGGGCCGATTAAAATACGTGGGCCCGTACCCCTCTCCTTCGGATTACGGGGTAGAGCGCATGTCCCTCTCTGAACGAGAGGAGTTTCTGCGTTGGCACGGCGAGGCCTCCCGAGGCGTCTTTAACTTTGAAAAAGAGTCGCTGTATTACTGTCAAAATGACGTTAATATCCTGAGGGAGGCGTGCATAAAGTTCAGAGACGGGTTTATAGGCGAAACTAAAATCGACCCTTTCAGCTGCGTCACTATAGCTTCCGCCTGCATGAAAGTGTTTCTCACCAATTTCCTTCCCAAAAACACTCTGGCCATCCCCTCGCCCGACAACTATGGACGCACGTCCAAAGCCTATTCGCACGCGTCCATTCAGTGGCTGGAGTGGGTAGCTCGCTCTCAGAAAATCCCCATTCAACACGCTCTCACAACGGGAGGGGAGAAAAAAATAGGTCCGTATTTCGTCGACGGATACGCGCTGATTAACGGCGAAAAGTGGGTGTGGGAATTTCTGGGCTGCTTTTATCACGGCTGTCCAAAGTGCTACAGGCCCGAGGAAATCTGCCCTCTGACCCGCGCTCCTTACGGGGACCTGCACGCCTCTACCGAGGCGAGGCTCCGGGAGCTGAGAAACGTCTACCGAGTCCGCACGGTCACGCTGTGGAGCGAGATGAAAAAATCGAACGAGGAGGTTAAAACGTTTTTGCAAAGCTACAAAGCTCCGGAACCTCTGTCTCCTCGCTCGGGCCTTTACGGAGGACGCACTTCGGCCTTGAGGCTGCGTTACAGCGCCTCGCCCGGAGAAAATGTGTATTACGTAGACGTCACATCCCTGTACCCTTACGTCAACGCCAAGCGCACTTACCCTCTCCATCACCCAAAAATCATCAGAGAGAATTTTGTAGACCCTCGTCATTATTTCGGGCTGATCAGAGCCACCGTTTACCCACCGCGCGGGCTCTATTTCCCCGTTCTACCGTACAAAACCCCCGGAGGTAAATTAATATTTTCCCTCTGCCGCACCTGCGCCGAGACTAATCACCAAAGCGGCCCGTGCCCTCACGACGACGAGGCCAGAGCTCTCACAGGGGTCTGGGTCACCGTCGAGTTTAACAGCAGCAGCGACATCTTTGCCGGCTATATTAACACTTTTCTCAAAGGCAAACAGGAGCCTCCGGCTATCCTCCGGAAGCTCGCGACGAGGAGGAGAGGAGGAAATACGTGGAAGAGTACCACAGGCATCAGGGCATTCGTTTAGACCCGTCAAAAATCGAGGTGAACCCGGCCAAAAGACAGGTATCTAAATTGTGTCTCAACAGTTTCTGGGGAAAGTTTGCTCAGAGAACCAACCTGACTGAGACCACTCTGGTCAGAAAACCCAGTCAGTTTTTTAACTACGTCTTTTCCGGTCAGTACGACTTTAAACACGTCTCTTTTTTAAAGGCCAAAAAACAGGACGTGGCGTTAATTCAGTGGAGCTATAACGAGCGCTGCGTGATACCTCCCGGCGCATCCAATAACGTTTTCATCGCGGCTTTCACCACAGCCTACGCCCGCCTAAAACTCTACGAGTATTTAGAAAAATTGCAGCGCAACGTTCTGTACACCGACACCGACTCTCTGATCTACGTAGTGAAAGACGGGGAGGAACCTTTAGAGCTGGGCAATTTTCTAGGGGATCTCACGGACGAATTAGACGGGGACACCATCCAGGAATTTGTCTCCGCAGGTCCAAAGAGCTACACCTACCGGACCAGAAACAAGAAGAAACTTGTGGTAAAAATGAAAGGTATAACGCAAACGAGAGAATGCAGCGAGCGGGTCAATTTCGACAGTATGAGCGAGCTGGTGGAAAGTTACCTTTCCGGTATGAAGGAGGCGGAGCTCGAGACCCCTCAACACGGGATTCAGAGGGATAAGAGGGGGTTTGTGTTAAAAAACAGAACATTTCAGAAAAAGTTTTGCGTGGTTTACGACAAGAGGCGTCTCTTTCCAGACGGCACAACTCTGCCTTTCGGGTACTAGTGTGTGTGTTTTGTTTGTTTTTGTTTTTATTATTATCGTCGTTTTCTTCTAAAATGGAGGAAATTGAATTTGACCACAGATTGAAAGTGCCTTTTTCCTGTCTAGTTGTGGGGCCTAGCGGGTGTGGGAAAACTCATTTTGTAAAGTGTGTTTTGGAAAACTGTGAACGCTCCATGAATACTGTGCCCGCAAATATCGTGTGGATTTATACTTCTTTTCAACCCATGTACGAAGAACTGTCAAAGACCAATAAAAACATTAAATTTGTCGAGGGGCTGCCTGATTCTTTCGAAGATTTCCAAGACGCTCTGGTGGTGTTGGATGACGTCATCTTTCAGGCCTCGGATCACCCGGAAGTGGTCAAAATTTTCACTCAATACCGCCACCATAAAAACGTCTCCGTCATGATGCTGACGCAGAACGTTTTCCATCAGGGTAAATACAGCCGCACCATCAGCTTAAACTCCAATTATATGGTGCTGTTTAAAAACCCCAGAGACAAGCTGCAGATTGAGATTTTGGCCCGTCAAATTTTCCCTTCGCAAAAAACATTTTTCTCAGACAGTTTCAAAGACGCCACCGAGGAGCCCCACGGGTATTTAATCCTCGATCTCACTCCCTCGTGCCCAGAACGCTACAGAGTGCGCGCCGGTCTACTCCCGGGGCAGTATCCCGTCATCTACCTGCCCAAATCAAAGTAGCCATGTCTCAGCGTATAAAAAGGAACGCCGTCTTACTGCAAGCTCTGTACCACGCGTCGCCGCAGAAACGCAAAGACATTCTCGCTCACAGCTCCCCGGATTTCCTCCAAGCGCTGTGCGAGATTGCTTTAAATCTTTTAAAGGGGAACATACCTCTTTCCTCTTCTCAATACCAAAAACTCAAACGCCAGAAAAAGATCATCAGGCTGCTGGCCGACAAGAAAACCAGCTTAAACCGTAAACGTCAAGTTTTAAAGAAACAGACGGGAGGGTTTCTTTTCCCTCTGCTGTCCGCCGCCGTGCCTATTCTGGGAAACCTGCTGGGAGGAATATTTCAGAAACGCTGAGATGTTTAAAAAAATGATTCTCGTTCCCTCTCACGAGATGAAAAAACTGACCCGACCGGCCGCCGAGCCCACGGTCAGAGAAGCCGCCAAAGACGATTTGGACGAAAGGATGAAAGCTATACTGGAGGATCCGAGGCTAAACTCGTACGAAAAAGTCAAAAGATACGAGTCTCTGCTGCGGAGGTATCTCACACTCTATAAACAGGGTCGGGACGAGGAGAGTCGGGTGACTTTCCACCTCCCGCCCGAGGAGGAGCAGCAGCAACAAGTGCTGCAGCAGCAGGTGCAGCAGCAGCAGCAGGTGCATCATCAGGAGCAGCAGCCCGAGGAAGAGGATGAAATGGTGGAAGAAGTATTAAAATCCCTACCCCCTCGAGACCGCAAAAACGCACGCTACATTATGCAGAAATTAGCGGAGGGGGGAGGAGGATGGACAAAAAGGGGGGAATTTGTTTACAAGGGGGATGCGGTGCGGGGCTCTCACATGATCGACCTATTTAAAAACCTCTCCCTCTCTTTTAAAAGTAAAACCCAAACGCAGCCCAAAGGATGGAAGGCGTTTTTAACTACTTTGGTCGAATCAAACATCCCCTCATCCTCCATACATAACTGCAGAGCTCGCGAGGAGTACGCGCGTCTTAAATCCGATGAGGAGGAGGAGGGAGGACAGACGCCTGCGCGAAGGGAGAGAAAACCCGCTCGAGTCAAAAAGTTGCTTTCCCCGACCTGGACCGCTATATAATTCGGTGTGTTTTGTTTTGTTTTGTTTTTTTGTTTTGTTTTTTGTTTTGTTTTGTTTTGTTTTGTTTTTTTCACAAATGAAATTAAAAAAAACGCTGCAACAATCTTTTTATCGGTTTACGTTTCTTTATTTGATACACGCATCTTTAAACTTTTGTAAGGAGCAGGCCCCGTGATGACCTCTGCGAGAGCGAGCGGGGCAGCGGCCTTTCAGAAAGTCAGACACCATGTCATCATTTTTAAACACATCGTTATAGTACAGAGAAAGTATTTTGCCGACGGATAACCCCTGAGCTTTGTGACATAGATAAAAAATGCAATGTTGCCCGCAAACGACAGACAGAGGGTGTTGAAGCTGCCAATCATGATAGAGTATTTTGACTGAGTGGTCTTCCAGAAACTCTGAGATGACCGAGGGATAGTGAGCAAAGTCGGGAGGGAATCCGTAAGAGTCAAAAAAAAGTAGAGGAGCCGTCCTTTTCCAGAGTCAGAGCTAGCCAGTGTTCTCCCCTCAAGTGAGATGGGTGAGTGTTTACTATAAAGTAGGCGGGTGCTTTAAAGTCGCTTCTCAAAAAGGCCAGCTGGTCAGAGGCCCAAACTCCGCAGAAAACGTCTCCCAAAGCGCGATGCAGAATGTGCTCCAGTTGAAGATTATCCATGTATTTATTTATTTCAATCATAATCCACCAGCACCTGCCTTTTAGAGTCAATCTCCAAAATGGAGTCGTAGCAGGCGTACACGATGAGCGTGGTGGTCTGAGGCAGAGGAACTCTGAATCTCATTTCCAGCCTCAAATTTCCGTTGGAGACGGGAGACAGGGCGTCCGCGTCCTCGCTGGGCTCCAGATTAAAAGCAAACAGGGCGTACCCCTCGTTAAATTCTCGGCGGTCGATGCTCAGAGGCAAATCTTTGAGGTGTCTCCCAGTGGCGGAAAACATGTGGTAAAACTCTCTGACCGAATTTCCGCGGTCAAACTGAGGCTGGAAAGCTTTGGCGGGCACCTGCCTGCCGTCCTGACACAGAGCCAGATACTCCACGTCGTTGTGTCTAAAGTTGAAAGGCGACAGGTCCCTCCTCCCGGTGAAGGCGTCGTGGTGAACCATGCCAAGGACCACGTATTTAGGCATGGCTCCCAGAAAGAGATTCTTTTGGTTGCAGATCCTGGAATTTTCTGGAATGGAGTAGGTTTTCACAGAAACGCGCGAAAGAGGATAGAGGGCGTTTCCTTTCATCAGGGCCGCGGCGTGCCCCAGCCTGACGGCGGGAGAAACCGTGACTTTTTTAACGTACAGAGAGGCCGCGGTTATCTTCAGAGCAAACTGCGAATCGCGAGTCCCCATCAGGCAGAAGGCGTCGCTGTTGCGTATCAATTTAATTCTCAAATCCACAGAGTTCAGCAGGAGCCTCTCGCAGAAGAAAATATCTGCGTGAAGGGGACCCAGCAGTTCCACTTCTCGCGACTGGCCCGTGAAAATGGCTCTCTGCTGTATCCCTTTGTTAGGCCCGTTGGTTATAACTATAGAATCCATGGCTCCGGCCGTGTCTTTGTAAAACAGGCCGGCGCTGAATTGGCTCTTTAGAGTGTCTTCTGAATAGTTGAGCAGCGTCTCGATCATGGCCCTGTAAGGGTGAGTGGCGCTGGACTGAGAAATCAGCCGATCCCCCAGAATAACGTCGCACTGACTGAAAATTGTATTGAGGGGGTAATTGATGAGCGCTACCCCGGCGTCGGGAGGGATGTCGGTCCCGTCTCTCTCCGTAATCTTTACCCTCAGGTGCAGCATGGTGTCGTTCAGATCGAGATACTTTTCCCCGTCTCCAGGGATGAAGAATTCAATGGGAGAGTTGTCGTTCAGCGCAGAGAGGGGCTGGCATTCTTGATATTTTTTATCCTCTATGGATAACTGCGTCATGGCAGCCGAAAATAGATCCAGTTCGGCCAGGGTGCATTCTGCAGATTTCTTGTGTAAGAGAGACATTTTTTTTTTAAATTATTATTTTTTTGAACGCCTTCCTTTTTTTTAAAATTAAAATATGTCGGAGCTACGCTGAGGGATCCTTCTCTTCCCGCCGCCTGTCTTGACTGATTTGGTTTTTACTCCGGGGTTTTTTTTATTTTTAATCCGCTCGCCCGGAGGGCGTTTCCTCTTCCTGCGGGACAGGACCATCATACCCCCCGCCCCCTCCTGACGGGGCTCGGTCAGCTTCCCCATCACTCTTTTCACAGCGTCTGATGCAATGTTGGTGGCTGCCGTTTTCAGGTGAGGTTTAGCTACAGCGAACCCTGTTTTGAAGAGAGGAGATACGAAACGAAACAGCCTGGAGAAGATGGACCCTATCCCTCTGCCGTACATCACGGGGGCTCCGTAAAACCCGGGCAGGGATCCGCCAACCTGCCCCTCGTAATATCTCACAAAACGGTGAGGGTCCTGAGGGAGACGCGCCGCCATTCTCAAGCGGGTTTAAAATGCAGTTTCACTATCGTTTTCCCGTAAACGAAATCCACAAACCTGTCACGGTCCGTTTTAATTTCGACGCGGATGGTTTTAATGTATTTTTTAGATACGCGCAGGTAATGCACCGTGTTGTACCTGATGCTCACCACGTCTCCGTAATCGCCTTTCACGTTCACTACGCTCAGCAGCGGGGAGTAACTGTCGCCGACCGGTTGATACTGAACAATGTCTGTGTAGAGAAACAGGTTATATACTCCCGCGCTCATATCGCACGGGTAAGGGGTAGAGCGCTTCGACAGAGTCCACCACTCGCCCGCTTTCAATCCCAGCATGTAAGCCAGAGGAGGGAAGGCCCTTATTTTGTGGCTCCCGTCGCCTTTAACGTCCAGACGCTTGGTGATGTTGTTGAAAGAGGCCTCGAATGAGGGGTCGTACTTTTGGACCGCCGCCACCGCTTGCTCCAATAGATCTTTAACGCGCGCGTAATGACCTCCCCTCCCAAATTTTAAAATCCTCAAGTGCGGCTCTTCCTCCTCCTCCGTTCGCATCAGCTCCAAGTAGGAGGCGGTCGGGGAGAGATTGTACCAGGTGCGCGGATAAATAAATTCGCAGAGACCTACGCTCCATTCTCCGTTCAGCTCGATGGGTTTGGCCAGGTCCACGGTGTAGCAACCGCTGGTGTTATCTTTAAATAATTCCTTGCTGGCGTTGGAAGGCAGGGTCACGTAAAACCCTTCGGACTCCATGAGGCGAGTGAAAATTAAAAAATGAGCCGAATGATCCGGGGGTCTCTTTTTTTATACCCCGACCACTTCCGAGGCTTTCACCCAGCTGTTGAATTTCTCAGGCCAGTTTTTCCACTTGACAAACACCTGCTTTTCGCCTCTGACTGTGCGCCGCTTTAAAATTTTCTCCACATGAAACGCTTTGTCCTCGGTCATTTTCACTTTCTGCAGCTCGGGCTCATAAAACGACCCCTCGATAGACTCCCCGTCGTAATCTTCCAGTTTGTACACGGGGGGTGAGCGCCGAAGGGCCCGGGTCACAGTGAAGGTTTCGTCCGTGAAACTCTGCTCGTATTTTTTATCAAATACTCCTCTCACTTTGGATATTCTCACCAGATCCCCCCTCTTAAATTTCATCTTTATTTTCGGACGGGCGGGGGTCGTGCCGTACAAGTTGCGAAACACTTGATCCGCGTTCTCGGGGCACACCTCGGCAGGTGTCATTTTAATGCTGCTGTGATAACTGCGGTTATACCCTTCTAACAGATCGGGTAACACCTCCAGATAGCGTCTGGTATTGTGCGCCGTGAAATATCTCCACATTCGCGTTTTCAGCGTGCGATTAAATCTCTCCGCTACTGAGGCCTTTAGATCGCTGGCAGTCGCAAAATGGGAGATGCCGTGATTTTTCATCAGAGCCTGAAAACTCTTGTTGAAAAACTCTTTTCCCGCATCGGTCTGTAGATTTTCTGGTATTTGACTCTCTCTCAACACTGACCGGAAAGCTTCAGTCACTTCCGACCCCGTCTTCTTTTTAAGGGCGCGCGCATAAGCCTTTTTTGAAAATACGTCTATGACGGTCAATAAATAATTAAAACCGTCGTTGTACTCAGACAGGTGTCTCATGTCGCACAGGTCTGCCTGAAACTGCTTCAGCAGTTTGGTCACAAACACTATTTCTCTTAAATCTTACTCGCGCCGGTTTGTGCAGAGTATAAGCGTCCTGCTCGGATAAAAAATCTTGCACCTTGCGGACATCCACTTTTTTACCCATCTCCTCTTCCACAGCCCTCCGGAGTCTATCTACTCCTCCGAAACTACCGGGGTGAAGGGGGTCATAATACACTTTTTTCATCGCTCTTTTCTCAGCCATCCCGTCTCGTGATAAAAAGCCGTCTGCGTTATAGCGTCGCAGGAGTCGGCTTTTATTTTTTTATTCAAAAACCAGAGACGAATGCTTTTTTAAAATATTTTTTATTCAAAACCAGAGGGTTTAACGTGCAGAAAAAACAGAGACGATTGCTTTTTTTAAAATATTTTTTTTATTCAAAACCAGAGGGTTTAACATGCAGGAATACAATTTTTATTCAAAAAACCCTGAGATAAAACACACTTATAGAATCAAACAGGAATACATTTTTATTCAAAACCAGAGGGTTTAACCGTGCAGAAAAACATTTTTCAAAACCCTGAGATAAAACACACTTATAGAATCAAACAGGAAAAAGTTTGAGATACTCGGATAAATACAAAGTTTAAAGGCAAGCTTTTTTTTTTGTTTGTTTGTTTGTTTGTTTTTTAAAAAAAAAACCTGAGGTAAACATGCTTTTTAAAAAAGGTTACAAAAAACAAGATACAAGTTTTTAAAAGTGATCTAAATGCAGGATGATCAGCGATTTTTCAAAAACCTGATATATGCTTTAATAAACACAACACAGCGTACATGAGGTAGTTTTTTAAAAAGAAACACAATACATGCATGCAGGAGAAGAATCAGTGTCCTTTGTAACACTCTGTGACCAAACGCAGCTCCCCTATTTTGACCACATCTTGCCCCACCAAATTGTCATAAGCCTCGGTGATGGCGTCAAAAACCTTCCTCACCGACTTCAGCTCATGGAGCAGAGTCTCAGCCACCATTCCCACTTTTGCGTCATCAGTCTTGATGTTGCGGGCAATCAGCAGGCGTTGAATGGAAGGAATGAAGCGAGGGGTGAGCAGTTTCTTTCTGATGTTGTAATAGTTGTCGGAGTAAAAATCATCCTCCAGGATTTGCAGACACTCGTGTTGTCTCTGGCTGGGATGATCGATCTTACACCCGTTGCAATCCTCGGTGCGGTACTTGTTGATCACCAAGTTGACCAGATGATACACAGCAGTTTTCACAGCGTCGATGAATAAAGAAGACGCCCAGCCGTCCATCTCGTCGGCATGCTGCTGCTGACGCGGCCGCCGCTCCGGAGGTCTGTAGTAGCCGGGAGTGTCGGGTACCAGCGAGCCCTGGTCCGAAAAACAGTCCGAGGAACTGGTCTCCTCATCGCGAAGCAGGGGTGCAGAGTCCATCTCTCTCTCTCTGAGATAAAAAAGGCTTTTTGAACGGTCGCGGGCTTCCTTTTTAAAACAAAAGGAAGGGGGCGTGGTCCGGGGTGGGCGGGGATTTTCAGAAGCTCAGAGTTTTTTTCACCGCTACGGCGTCTCTCCAGCAGCGGCAAGTTTGAAAAAGAATTGTAATATCCTTCCTCACTTCCAGCATCCTTACGACCCATTCTTTGGCAGGCAGAACCATCATGCTGCGAAATAAACCGCAGTCGGGGTTGAATTTCTCCACGACGAAAATGTCAGGCGCATCAGACTCATCCGTTGAGAGCAAGCTGGCCCGCATTCTCCATCTCCCAGTGGCTGTGGTTCCTGAAAACCAGACGGTCGACAAGATTATTTTAGTCTTGTTTAGTTCTCCGTCCTTGAAGCGCATGCCCCCGTTCCGGGGAGGGGGAGGAGGAATAGCTTCTTCTTCTTCTTCTTCTGAAGCTTTTTCTGGAGCTGGGGGAATGTTTTCTTTATTCTCATCAGCTGAAGCAGGGGCTGCTTTCTCCTCTTTTTTTTCTGAAGCTGGGAGGGCATCTTCTGAAAGTTTTTCAGCCAGGGGTTCTTCTTCTTCTGTAATGGTGTAGAGATGATCATCATCCTCATCAGATGAAGATTCATCCGAGAAGGTATCAGGCGGTACAAAGCGGACATATTTTTCCTCCGGAGTTTTTTCAGCAGCGATGGGGGAATCCTCAGCAGCTGCGGCGGCAGGAGGATCATCGACCTCTATTTCATCGCTGGAATCCCCATCATTCTCAGCAGCGGCGGGAGGATCATCAACCTCTATTTCAGCGGTGGAATCCCCATCATTCTCGGCAGCGGCGGGAGGATCATCATCCTCTATTTCATCATTCTCAGCAGAGGAGTCGGAAGGAGAAGGAGGAAGAGGAGGAGGGGGATTATCCGCCTCTCTCCGGCGTCTTTTAGGAGTAACATTTTCCTCTTCTGGAATGGGAAAATCCTCGTTAGCCTCTCCGATAACAAGCGCAATCAGCAGCTTCAGCACGGCCCAGTCAGCGGAAGTCAGCTTCACAAGGTTGCTCGATTCCATCAAGTTTTCTCCTTCATTAAGCTGATAGAGCCAAAGCTCTCCCAGCTCGTATTTGAAGATGTAGCCCCACTTTCCACAGCCCTCAAAAGGCAGAGTCCATTCTCCCCGCAACTTCCTCGGTATCTGGCTGCGGAACATGAAGACTTTCTTATTTCTCCCTTCTTTCCGCGGAGCAGCGGTTGCTTCAGATCTGTTACTGTAGACGGTGACGGGGGTGTCGCTGATAATCGACGAAGACCACTCGCCGCCGCCGCTGCCACCCATGCTTACGGCCTCGGGAGAGCAGATCTCTTCCCCGTCCAAGTACAGAGGAACACAGGGCTGCAGAATGAAAGGTTCCATCTTGTGTCTGTGCATAGGGTAGTATAGTGCGCCGCCCCTCCTCTCTGTTTTTATTCTCTTTCCTCCACAGACCCCCCTCCCTCTAAAAACTTTTTTTTTTATTTTTTCAAAAACAACAGGTGCCGCAACACGTGACGCGATTTATGGATCAAATTACACACTTCTGGAGTAGTGGGGGAGGGGAAAAAGGGGGGGGAGGGAGGAGGAGGGGGCGAGGGGTCATCAATCAAATTTTGACACAAGCCGTATAGCTTCTTTTTTTCCTGTCAACGACGTTGATTGGCTGCGTATACGAATGTGAATCGCATCATTGGTTGGACTATGGGATAAGGTGGCATCGTTGTAATCCCATACAGGAGCAGCCAGTCACTTACTGACTAACACTGCAAAACAGAATTGTTAAAGTATTAATTTTAATTTCAATTCAGGTTAGATTTTTTGTGTGCGCAAGGCAGTTTTTGTGTGCGCAGAGACCGTGCCAGCAGTGCGCAATTGCGCACGTGCACAGCTTAGAGGGACCATTGGCTAAGAGTCTCTAAAAAATCAGCATTGTTGTTCGGCTTTTTATTGATCCATTTGTTGATTCACTCGAAGAGCAAGTAACGCAACCAACTGATCAGTTTGATATCAATCTTTTATGATACACCGTCATATTTACATTATTTGTACAGTACGAATGATTTGCTTTGGTACCTGGTCAAACTTCAGCTCTCCTTAAACTCACAGGCAGCAGCTTCTCCCCCCTCGCTCACATGGGAGCTGTGCTCAGTCGCCTAGTGCCTGAGCTCGGATCATACCAAATATAGGGGGAATTTATGATGGTGCGCTCTGGATGTCTTGAGACCAAGACCGGTCTCGAGACATCCAACTCTAATTACATATATTGCTACACTTGACAGCATCAGTCTCCTTCTTTGGCCGCTTAAGTCAAGTCCTACCACAAAGTCTTTATCGAAAGTACAGAAGTAACTTTTAACCAGTAATTTTACGTGAATAAAAACTGTACAATGACTTTTCCGAACACAAAAGTAAGAACCATAATTTTGCAAACTTATACAATTAATGAACGATTTACAATTCTAACATACTCCTGATGTCTGTGTTTCTCTCAGATACATCAGACCAACAGGTTTCTGTGACATTTGTGATGTGCAGTTATTTCATTAATCATCCATCATACATGTTGAAATATCAGCCAGTACATCAGTCACGTAGCAGCAGTCTCTCTCTGCTCTATTATCTCATCAGGCCCATAAATGTGCATCGAACTTTGTGGATATTCATGAGCAAGGGTGTAGATTTGGTTTTGGCATTGGTGGGGACGGATGATTCAACCACCGAACCCTGCCCTGTTTCTTTTTTTTTTTTTTTTCCTTTTTGTCTTTGCTTCTTGATAAAAAGAAGGAGAAATATACTTGCCTACATATACTATTCTACATGCTTTTAAACCATTTAAAATTACAATTCATAGTTTTATATGTGAATTATATAATGTTAAATTACTATTAAATAAATGACTGATTTTAGACTTTAGTTTACTTCAGCCATATTCCATATAAATCAGGTATCATACAAAAATAAAAAAAAGCTTCAAATACAGTCATGACAATAAAAGAATATGACTTTAAGGACTTAACAACATTACTTCAGTTATAGTACACCAACATCTCTTACACATTAGCACTAAGGGAACACTGAATGACCTGATGGTTTTTGTCCATAAAACTACTCATCTAAGATTACCACAAAGTAAAAGATCTCTCAGCAAAATTATGCAACCTTTTAGGCACTATTGCCCCGATCAAATCAGTGAGCTGGGATTTTTTATTCTAAACATGAACTACTGTTACAGCAACAGACATGGACTACTGGTGCCCCACACAACAACTCAATGTCCACTATGTGAAGGAGTCTATACTACTGTTTATACTATACTGTCTATACTATACTGTCTATACTATACTGTCGTGGTGGACATGGCAACACTTTTTTCATGGTTACATACAGTTTTAGACTGATGTGGGCCAAAGCCTAGCACATACCTGCCAACCTTGAGACCTCAGAATTAGGGAGACATTCAAAGGGTTTTTTTTTTTTTTTTTTTTACAGTGTTTACTTATCGGAAAAAAATAAGTTAAATGTCACCGGCCTGTTCCGGGGGTGTCCAAATTCAGAGGCTGTGTCCAACTGAGGACCCGGCCTTTGCAGGCTAAGTGGGCCGGGTCCTCCGAAAGCCGGGTAGACCGGAAATGAGCGACCGTGAAATTCGGGGGTCTAGCCTTCATAATTACGTCACCTCTGCCGTCTGCTCCTTGCTGTCTAAATAAAATAAAATATAACCGGACGCTTGCGTAGATTCTCGACCGTCTCACACTTCTGTTTAATCAGTTTTCTGTTTGACATTTATTCAGCTGTGTGAAAACCCCAGAGGAACCCTCCCGAGGGATTAATAAAGTTTTATTTAATCTAATCTAATAACTTTATTCTCAGCCAAACCGATTTACTCATGAACAAATAAAACACTGAAAAAGGCCAAACAATAACATGTTTAAGTTATTTGAAGTTTACACAGCTACATTCTCGCCTGAAAACATGTTAAAAGTTTATTTCGCGACCCAGAAAGAGTAATGAGAGTAATATTAATACTAAGTAGCTGCAGTAGCAGCTATTGTTGGAAACTGGAATTGGCTGGGCCAATCTAGGATATGGTTTTTCAATTTTGTTGTGGAAAATCGGGAGAAATTGGGGAGAATGGTGGCTCCGGGAGCTTTTCGGGAGGGGCACTGAAATTCGGGATTCTCCTGGAAAAATCGGGAGTGTTGGCATGTATGGCCTGGTATTGCCTGTAACGTTATTATGACGGACACATTTTATGAGCGAACTTGACTTTAAGTGACTTACAGGTTTCTTTGAAAAATACTTTCTTATATGCACGTTCTTCCTCTTTGCTCCCGTCCTCCTCGCAGCGCAGGTTTGCCGCTGCTAAAACTAAACAGAGCTCCCTGAAAGGCACAGCCAATCACATTGGCCATATTTGTCACATGAGGTAGGACTCCAGTAGAGAACGTAATTTAACTCTTTCTGCACCGCTGGGTGACTGAGACGCTGACAGATCGATTTTTTCTTTCTATCGGGTTTGTATTTCTTTACTCGCAGAGATCAAATTATTGGTGGGGACAATTCAATAATCGCTGGATATTGGTGGGGACATGTCCCCTCCGTCCATGCCAAATCGACGCCCTTGTTCATGAGTCTAACACAGTGGTTCTTAACCTGCGTTCGATCGAACCCTAGGGGTTCGGTGAGTCAGTCTCAGGGGTTCGGCAGAGCCTCCACCGCGGAGGTCACAGAGGTCCAGACACACCCGAATTATATGTAAATTGTTGATGACACGCCCCCTTCTGGCCATCACTGGCTGCAGACTGTCACACTACACTGCTTGGCCAATCAGGGCTGCGGGGAATGTAGCGTGCGCAGTAGTCAACATGTGAATGTCGTGGTAGTACTTCGTGTGATTTATTTTAACATTTTAATCCATACTAACTATGTCGGGCAAAAGAAGAAAGTGGTCGGACGAATATGTACAGTATTTGCTGGGAGTTTGCAACCCTATTAGTTAGGTTGCTTAATATTTCTGCTAAGTACTCTTTAAAATACCACAATAGGGAGGAAGGAGTAGGTTTAAGTTACGTTTTAAGTTAGGTAAGGTTTATTAGATTGATCAGTGTTGCTGAACTATGAAATATTTTGGGTGCAGTGTATTTTTTACATACAGGTATAACAGAATAGCTTTAGTGTTGTTGTTTATTTAAAGTTGAGTATGAACTTATACAAAATGCAGCAAGATATAAAAAAAAAACAGTTTTATTGATTAAAAAACACACTATATCGGATTCATATCGGTATCGGCAGATATCCAAATTTATGATATCGGTATCGGACATAAAAAAGTGGTATCGTGCCATCTCTAATTACAACACCACAGCAGGTTGTTTTAAAGACTTTTCTGGGTTAATGTTTGTTTGTTGGCATAAACATGTCTGTGATCGTTGTGTTGTTCTTTCTGATGCAGTATTTCATGTAACTCGGTGCTAAAATCATAACAATTAAGTTTAACAGTTCTAGTGCTCATGTGTCAGCTAGCATACAGCCTGTTTCAGTTGCTTCTGCTTTTACTCTTTACTCTAATTTTTTTTTTTTACACTTTTTTCTTTGTCCTTTACTGAGTGTGTTCATCTGATTGGTTAGCTTTTTTTCAAATATGTGGGTCTAGAGACTTCTTGTTCTGCTGTTACTTTCACTGAGGAATGGGACCGCAGCACAGCAGCTACACACCAGAGATCAGCTGAGCCGCCTGATGCTGGTGTTGCAGATTAACTGGTGTCTCAGATTAACTGGAGACGGTCAAACAGATGTGTGACAGACTTGCTTTAAGGAGCAGCTGCCAACAAACCAGCAAATAAACACTGAGTATTTCATGTGTGACATTTGTGAGCTTAAACACAGTCCGTCAGTCTTTTTGCTCTTGAACAATAAATATTAAAAACTGTCTCGAGTTTATTTGGTGATGTTCTCATGCACGAGGCGAAAACAGCAAACAAACGTCACAGTAAATCTTTCCAGCTGATGGTGGGCATCCTCCACCTGCTGAATCCACTTCAGCCTCTTCCTGCTCATGTTCCTGTTTAGAGGCACAGTCAGTCTGTACAATGGAGAAAACTGAACACAGGAATATTTGGATTTTCCTTCTTTTTCCCAGTTCATGTTCAACTTGTCTGATTCAAGCTGGGAATATTTATTAGAATTCAAATTTAGACAGAAATAAAGTGAATAATATTATTTTATTATTACATTGATGTAGCACATGGTTCAGTTAGCTTTGTATAAACACATGTGTTAGAAATGTTCTTCAATCAGCTCTTTTTACTCTTACATTTCACAGCCAGTACTTTTTTACTTTTACTTGAGTAAAAAAGATGAATTAGTACTTGGAGTATTTTTAACAGTAGTACTTCTACTTCAGTACACACTGTGTGTACTTTTACCACCTGTGTCTGAGACCTCCTTCAGGGTCCACCTGAAGCTCTCAGTCTGCTGTGGAAAAAGGAAATCCAGGTGAGTTTCTCCTGATCACCTGAGGCCGTCATTACTGTGTAAACCCACTACTCACTCCTCCCACCTGCTGCACACAGTCACTGAGTACAGACCAGCTTATTCCTGTAAAGGGAGAGGCAGCAAAACCAGACAAACAGGTGCAGGGAGAGGTGGAGCAAAGACGAGAAGGTCATCGTCATTTTCCATAAGTGAAAGTGTGAGAGAGCAGCAGCAGAGCTGCAGTCGAGTCCTGTTTGTCTCTAAAAGAAGATTCACTGGAGTCCATCAGGTTTCTCTCAGCAACAGTGGTGAGTGCAGCTGATCACACTTCCTGTTTCTACACAAATCTTCACTCTGTTCACTTCATGCTGACTCATCACAGTCACACTGGATCCATAGAAATCTGCTCATGTAACCACAGATCCACTGTAGGAACATGGAGCTGCTGCTTCAGTCTCACTGTGGCTCTGCTCAGGACTGTGGACTCAGTCTGTGCTCTGGACTTCAGACTGACTCCACACTTCCTGTTTATTCATCACTTCCTGTTCCTATTAGATTGATTCTGGATCTGATTGATCATAAGGATTACAGACGTGAAAACACCTGTTTATTCTTTATTGATATAAAGCCTTTGATACTGTAAACCAGCAGATTTTGGTCAGTACTTCAAAAAGTCATTCAGACATTTTACAAAGAGAGATTATCTGACTTAGTGTATCCTGTAAGAGTGACAGATGTTACTGAATCATTCAACTGTTACCAGTTTACATGCATGTGGAAAGTTAACACAGTGAGGCCATTGTAATGGGAGACGTTAAACAAATAGGCTTATCAGGGATGTAAATGACGGCCAAGCAGAAAACAAGGTCATAATTCTCTCTGTGAGGGAGGAGCCTCGCTTGTTTCTCTCTTTTTAAAAATGAAATTTAAAGTGAATTTTGAATCAAATTTTTCTTTTCTTTCTCCCTCAGAGTGCAGACATGTCTGCTGCCAGCAATCTGCGATCTGAAGATCAGTTTCTGTGCTGCATCTGTCTGGATGTGTTCACTGATCCAGTCACTACATCATGTGGACACAACTTCTGCAAAACCTGCATCAGTCAGCACTGGGACATGAATGTCATCTCTCAGTGTCCCTTGTGTAAAGAGACTTTCTACACTAGACCTCAGCTGAGGGTCAACACCTTCATCTCTGAGATGGTTGCTCAGTTCACACGTGAAGCTCAGCAGAAAGCCAGCAGCAGCAGCTCAGAGCAACAAGCTGCCAAACCAGGAGAAGTTCCCTGTGACGTCTGCACTGGAACCAGACTGAAGGCCCTGAAGTCCTGCCTGGTGTGTCAGACCTCCTACTGTCAGACTCACCTGGAGCCTCATCTGACAGTGAAAGGCCTGAAAAGACATCAGCTGATTGATGCTGTGGAGAACCTGGAAGGCAGGATGTGCATGAAGCACGATAACCTTCTGCAGCTGTTCTGTAAGACCGACCAGACATGTGTCTGCACGCTGTGCTCTGTTTTAGACCACAAGAACCACGAGTTTGTTCCTCTGAGAGAAGAATATGAAGGAAAGAAGGCAGAGCTGGAGAAGACAGAGGCTGAGATTCAGCAGATGATCCAGAAGAGACGACTGAAGATTCAGGAGATCACAGAGTCGGTGAAGATGAGTAAAGATGCTGCAGACAGACAGAAAGCAGAAGGTGTTCAGGTCTTCACTGCTCTGATGGAGTCTGTTGAGAGACGCCTGAAGGAGCTCATGAAGGAGATCGAAGACAAACAGGAAACTACAGAGAAACAGGCTGAAGGTCTCATCAAAGATCTGGAACAGGAAATCTCTGAGCTGATGGAGAGAAGCTCTGAGGTGGAGCAGCTCTCATACTGTGAAGACCACCTCCACTTCCTCCAAAGCTTCTCCTCCCTGAAAGCTGCTCTACCCAGCAAGGACTGGACAGAGGTCAGAGTTCATCCACCATCATATGAGGGGACTGTGGTGAGAGCTGTGGCTCAGCTGGAGGAGACAATCAGGAAACTCATGAAGAAGAAGCTGTTTGAGGCTGAGCTGCAGAGGGTGCAGCAGTATGAGGTGGATGTGACTCTGGATCCTGATACAGCTCATCCTCAACTCATCCTGTCTGATGATGGAAAACAAGTGAAGTATGGTGATGTGAGGAAGAATCTTCCAGACAACCCAGAGAGATTTTCTCAGTGTCATTGTGTTTTAGGAGAGCAGAGTTTCTCTTCAGGCAGATTTTACTTTGAGGTTCAGGTTAAAAGAAAGACTGAGTGGACTTTAGGAGTGGCCACAGAGTCGATCAACAGGAAGGGAAAAGTCACACTGAGTCCTCAGGATGGTCTCTGGACTGTGAGGCTGAGAAATGGAAATGAGTACAAAGCTCGTGCTTCCCCTTCAGTCCCCCTCTGTCTTCATCCTGGTCCTGAGAAGGTGGGGGTGTTTGTGGATTATGAGGAGGGTCTGGTCTCCTTTTATGATGTAGGTGCTGCAGCTCTGATCTACTCCTTTACTGGCTGCTCCTTCACTCACGAACTCCACCCATACTTCAATCCCTGTCTGAATGATGGAGGTAAAAACTCTGCACCTCTGATCATCTGTCCTGTCAATCAAACGGAGTCGATCAACGACTGATTTTATTTGATGAATGATTGATTTTTCTTGAAGGGACCATATGAACATATTGAGTGTAAATCCTCTACAGTCTCCATGTTTCTATAGAATCTGATCATCAGGACTCTGATTCACACTTTGATTCTCATGGAGTTTGATTTGAACAGAAGAAAAGTTGAATCAGGAAATGTTCCCACTGATGGAGACTCGAGCTGAAGAGCAAATATCAGAGAATAAATGTCCAAAAGCTTCATTTACAATAAAGTTTGTTCAATGCTTTGAGTGAATCCAGACTCATGTGTGGCTGTTATACGGAGCATCAGAGTCCAGCTGAGTTATGTTGGATACAAACTGCTTATTTTGGCTCTGTGAGGATTTTTGTTCACTGAAAACTGATAAGACGGATAATATTCAAAGAACTCTGTAGAGATTCATGCATCCATGTTCTCCACCTGCAGGTGTGGAGGAGAAAGGTGGAGCACAGCCTGCTGCATCCTTCCAGTCACATCATTTTGATGATTATATTTCCATGTTGTGATGATTTGGGTTAAAGAGAAACAGAGTTGAACGGCTGCAGTCACCTGAGACTCATACCTGAAGCACTGACGCCTGCAGTTCCTCTAGTGTCCAGCAGAGGCAGCAGTGAGTCAGCCCCCATAGACCCCCATGTTAAAACTTCACAGCAGAAAGCAAAAGCCTGATACACAAACCACCTGTGTGTTTGTACCTGAGTGTGTGTGTCCAGAGTGGGCAGTCCTGTTGTTCACACTGATCCTTTCAGACACCACACCCTGAAAACACACCAGCTCTGAGCTGAAACACACACACACACACACACACACACACACACCAGTAAGAGTTTAAAGCAGGCTGGAGCTGCAGTTCCTCAGATGGCCACAGGGGGCGACTCAGTGAGGGATGAGCAGTTTACCTGCAGTTTAAGACCTCTGAGACAGACAAGACTGTGGGTGGGACGGCCTGAAAACAGAATAAAGATGGAAAATGTGACGTCATTTAGGGGTAAAACCGCAAAGGATTGTGGGTAAGAGTGGCAAGCGGTGCTAGCGCACTCAGGCTTTCACACGAAAACAGTCACACAGCGATAAAAAGAAACAAAGAATGGCAAGAAGCTGTTGTATTATTAACTGGAATGGCCGGTCGCATGACAGCCACGGGAAGCCGACGGGTAAAGAGATCGTTTTTTATCGGATTACGTTGTGGAAGAGAAATTCAAGCCATGTTTCCGAAGTAACAAAGAGCCAACGGATGGCCTGGATTGCAGCCATTCGAAGACCAAATATAACGTCCCAGAACACTCCAGCTCACATGTTAGTCTGCTCCAAGCATTTCTACAAAGTTAAGTCTTCTGTTGTAGTTATTACGCGATTTATCATAACATAATTGTTGATGTATGTTACAAATAAGTCTTATATTGATTTGAATTGAATTTGTTGCGCTATGCTGCTTTGTTTACTGTGGCTTTGCGGGCCAATGTTTGTTGTGTTTTGTGTTTCTCTATCAGCCTGGGTCAGACCGAGGTTAAAGCTGCTACCACAGCCAGATTTGATCGGTTAAGAGAGAGAGCGATATCAAAACAGCCACGAAAAGTCCCGCATAGATGTGCCCAAGTGTTGTATTGAAGCAAGCAAGTGATGAATAACTGTTTTCCACTATGTTGTTTTGCAATGTTTTTTTTGTTCTTGTATTGTTGATTTGTTTTTCACGAAGCAGCTTATAAAGCTGATGGATTTTTACAGTTTTGTTTCTTTCTTGTAAGATTCTATAGTAGAATGAAACAATAACGCCAGTTATAAATAAAGACAATAAATTGAATGAATTATGAAACACTCATTTTATTTCTATTAGATCTGAATGCTAGCCTGTTACGTCCCCACATAAAAAGCTAGGCGATGAGGGTGGGGGGCAGTAACAGTTGGATCCGGGTGAAATGAAAAGAACGCCAGGCAGATGGTATTTAACACAAAATTAGTCTTTATTATAATCAATTAACTCAATAATCATATAAAAGGTAACAACGGAAAGAGACAGCACTGCTGCTTTAGTTATAACTCAAACAGGTCAACCCAAAGAGAAAGGTGACCACTTCAACAAAGAAAACAACTATAAGGCTTCAACAGAAAAAGACAGCAACGCTGCTATTAGCACAAACTAGGCAGGCCAAACAAAGTAATGGAGGCCGCCGTCACTCAAGCAAAAACACTGCCCAGTTGAGCTACTCACAACAAGCCACGCACAGTGGGGCTGGTCACACGCACACAGCAGGCCTTTTCCACACCTAGGCTGGAAACACACACTATCCACCACAGATGAAAATCCACCAGAAGCCTCTCCCACCTCCACACTGCTCTCCTCCAGCTTATATCACCTCTCAGGGTAATTGGTGGTAACGAGGGCAGATGAGCAGCAGGTGTGTCCTAACGGAGAAGGAAGGGGCGGAGAGAGACAAGGGGAGGGGCAAGAAAGAAGGAGGAGAAGAGGGAGAAGACAACACCACACCCACACACTCCCACAGCCTCACAGGATGTAACATAGCCCTTGATGCAGTGTTTTGATTTTGTTGCCACTTGTACCCACAGCGCAATGCGCGAAAGTCACATGGTCTGTCAATCTCTATAAAAAAGGTTTAAGGGTCCTGGAGGAAGACGGGGAGTAAACCATGGCCGTTTATCAATTCTCAAGTACTCGCCAAGAATGCACGGGAGTACGGACTCACCGAGAACGCGAGCACGGACTCGCGATATGTACAATTGAAACACCTGCATACGTGATGATGTCACAGGTCCGGAGTTTTTACTGCCGTCCCCTCCTAATTTAACTGTGAGTAACATGTTATGAAGCTTAACTTGAATCACAGCCAAACCGGTTTACTCAGGAGCAAATAAAACACTGAAATAAACCAAACATTAACATTTAGAATGGATCTAAGTGACTTATATATCATTTTTAACCTCAGTAGTGAAACCTCTATTAATACAAATAGTGTACATGTACATACGTGTACATACCTTAATAAAAACAAGCAGGTGAGATGTTAGAACGCTTGTATTTGTATTTTAGTGGACACTCAATACAGCTGCTGGGGTTTCTTTAACCTGAGTAGTGAGAAGACCGCGAGCAGGGGGGGGGGGGGGGGGGGGGGGTGGAAACGAGTCCGCTGTTGAGTTTTGGGCGAAATGCATTCTGGGATATTTAGCTGTACCAAGTCCACACCGATGCATGCTCGATAAAACAGGCGGAGCGAGAACACATCCGGGACTTTTTCGTGTTCTCGGCTTGATGCGTACTTCGAATTGGAACAGTACTTGGTCTCCGACTGATGACGTATCACGAGTACACGAGAACGCAAGTACGCACAAGTACGCATATTGATAAACGGCCCATGTGTGTGTTACCCGTCTGCAGGTGGGCAGCAGCAGTGGGCGTGTCAGAGTGTGGAATCTCCAACCACGTCTGACTTGTAGGGTTGACTCAGCATGGAGATCCACCCCACTGCACCCAGAAACTCCACAGCCAATCAAAACACTGGGATCCTGATTGACAGACACATGGGCCAATCAGCTGCAAGGATTCAGGTCATATCAACTCACAAACAGGAATGTTGGGTGTCATCTGCATAGCAGTAAGAATGTAAGCTGTGTTTTGATGATACTGCCAAAAGCAAGCATGTATAATGTAAACAGAACTGGTCCTAGCATTGAACCCTGTGGAACTCCATAATTAACCTCAGTGTGTGAACAAGTACAGTTAAAGCTGAAAATCGTTCATGTGTACTAATACCAGAGAGCAGAGACCGATGAGGCAAACCTCTGGCCACGCCCCTTAATGACATCATCAAAGCTGGGTTGATACCTGAGTGTTAGCGGCGCTGAGTCTGTAGAAACATCCAGGCTGGAGGACAGGAAACCACCGCGTACACACACCTGAGAAAACCAGCACCACCTGCAGGCACACACACACGTAACTGTGTATCCAGGTGAGCTCAGGTAAGCCCACACAGGTGCGTCTCTCACCTTTCTCTCCTGCTTTTGTTCACTTTCTTTCTCTATCATTGGTTCATTCTTTGGGTCCCGCCTCCAGCTGACCACTGGACCAATCACAGCAACTTTCACTGAGAAGCACAGTCTCAGCCCTGCCTCCTGATCCTCTGCCTCTACCCCTGTATTCCTCCAGGACACACCCTCCTTCTGCTCCACCCTGATCACCATGGAGACACAGGGCCAGGGGTTGCTGGTGTCTCCTTCTTCTTCTTCTTCTTCTTCTTCTTCTTCTCTTCTCTTCCTCTTACTCCCAGCAGTCTCTTCTTCTTCTTCTACTGTCTGCTTCCTGGCAGTGACATCCCCTCCTGGCTCCTCCCCCTTGTGTCTCAAGTGTGTCTCCATGGCAACAGATGGACTCAGGATGTGCAGGTGGTCCAGAGAGAGCTGAAGGTAAACCCTGTGAATTGAACCCAGCTTTATTTAACTCATAATGTTTACAACCAGGAAGGAAGCTCACATCCTCAACCAGTCAGACACCCTCTTACATCACAGAGAATGGACCAATGAGCAGTCAGCATGCTGCAGGTTGTGTGTGTGTGTACCTGCAGTGTTTGTGTGTGATGAACCTGTCCTGGTCCAGGTGTTGTTAGGAGGGGAAATCTGATTGGAGGAATCTCTCTGTCACCATGGTGAACTGCACCACACCCACCAGACAACCTGCAGCACACACACACACATTAAAGAATAAAGCTGTGTGTTACTGTGTGTGTGTCTGTGTGCGTGCATTGTACCGATCCAGGCGCTGTTAAAGACCGCCCTCTGTGTGTGTGATGAACCTGTCCTGGTCCAGGTGTTGGTAGGAGGGGAAATCTGATTGGAGGAATCTCTCTGTCACCATGGTGAACTGCACCACACCCACCAGACAACCTGCAGCACACACACACACACAATAAAGAATAAAGCTGTGTGTCACTGTGTATGTGTCTGTGTCCGTGCATTGTACCGATCCAGGCGCTGTTAAAGACCGCCCTCTGCGCGCCCTCCTCCTCCTCGCTGCTCTCCGTCAGCACGCAGGCTGCAGCTCCCGTGGCGTCTCTGAGCTGCATCGAGTGTTTGAACTCAGACGTCTGTGACGGCAGCTCCAGCACGCCGACCAGCAGCAGGGGGCGCTGCCTGACACACAAACAGAAAAAAATCATTGGTACATAATCACATGACTTCATGTGGGGAGCTGCTGTCACCTTACCTGACAGCGTCTCCACCCTGAGGCTCGGAGGACAGAGTCCTGCAAGACCAGGACAGGAACCCGTTGATCTGGGAGGAGGTCAGGTTGGAGCCATCAGGGGGCAGCAGAGTGCTCAGAGGGGCTGAAGACCAGCAGTCAGTCTGCAGGGACTCCAGGAGCTCCAACACACCGAGGTACCGACGGACCGCTGAGGACACGCTGTACTGCAGGGACACCGAGCACACTGAGCATGCTCCACACTCACCTGTAAGGAAGACAGGTGAGAGTGGGACCTACCTGAGTCACAGGACAGGTGTGAGGCACGTCCAGCATCTCAGAGTAGATGTCTCTGCGTCCTCGTCCTCCAGCTCTGCTCTGAGTCTCCATCAGCCTCCAGGACAGCAAGCACACACACTGCTGCCTCCAGACACCTTGGACCAGACTGAGGACCAAGACCAGGACAAGAGTGAGGACCAAGACCGGGACCAGGAGCAGGACGAGAGTGAGGACCAAGACCAGGACAAGAACCAGGACCGGGACCAGAACCAGGATGAGAGTGAGGACCCAGACCGGGACCAGGAGCAGGAAACAACCCAGAGCCAGCGGAGGACAGGAGGACAAAGGTTAGGCTCTGCTGTCTCTGACTGTGGACAGGTGGTGGTGGGTGGAGCCTCACCTGTGTGCCAGCTGCGAGCTTAGGTGACACGTCCACAGGTAATCGGACACATCACATCACAGACCCACCTTCCCATCCAGCACGTAGAGCCCCGCCCCCTTACTCACAACTTCAGTCACCACACCCTATCACAGCAGAGGAGGCTTAGTAATCAGCACACAGGTACAAACATGTGGTAGCCAATCAGAGCTCAGAGCGCTCTCACCTGGTAGCTGATGACTTTGGATTGCTTTATCCTCACAGCTGATTGGTCCAGCTCCACCTCCTCATGCTCCGCCTCCTCACAGTCGTCCTCAGCAGGCTGTGACATCAGCAGCAGAGACTCAGAGTGTGTGTGTTCCTGTGTGTGTTCCCGTGTGTGCGTGTAGTCGGCATGCAGCTCGGAGCGCTTCGTCACACACAGGATGTTGTTTCCTCTCCAGCCTCGTAGCGCACACACACGTAGAGCTGTCACACACACGCTCTGCCCAACACACACACGCTGAATCCAGCTGAGCTGGCTGCTGTCCTGCACACACACACACACACACACACACACACACACACACACACACACACACACATATACACTGAGCTTCATCAGGCTGTCCCTCCTCACCATCATCATCCTCAGAGAGCTGGTAGCTGTACGAGCATGGGCAGCGAGTGCGACTCATCCGTCAGCGTGAAGCAAAAGAAGGTCGTTCCTGCCACGGCCAGCAGAGGGCAGACTGAGCCCACCTCTCCGAACACGCTCAGCCGCTGACCTTTGACTCTGGAGCACACACACACATCTGTCACACACAGGCTGTGTCCCAATTCAGGGTCTGCACGCTTGCAGTACGCATTTTAAATGCGATTACGTCACCGCCACGCGACGACGGCTGTCCGAATTCGAACTGTACTTCAAATGCATACTCCAAATGCGCCGTCCATTTCCCCAAATATCAAGCGTGGTCCGGTGCAAACTTCGTGGTCCCATATATCCCACAATTCATAGCACGGCGGTGGGTGTGGATAATTTTGCTGCAAAATACGGCAGAAGGGAGCGGCCGAACAGTGAACTGTCAAAAGTAAGTACTGAATATGATGTCACTTATTTATGTGCGAATGTTTAATAACAAAGAACATTAAAACATTACTGTTGGCCACATGTTGGCGAAGATCACATTAGTGATGTTTGTACTTTCAGCGTTTACTTGGTTTTAAAGCCTCTACTTCCAAATATATATATAGTCGACCTTAATCTTACAGAGAATGTGATGATTTTATGGATAATTAAAGTCAGGCATATATCCATTATATCCAAAACATTTTTTTCTCCTTCATTTATGTCACACAAAGCTATATGAAACGTTTCTCGCGGTTAGTATCATGGTTGCTAGGCAACCTGAACAGCTGGACGGAGGCTAGACCGTCCCATTTCACAAGCCTCTCACTTCCGCACTTCTCATACTATAGTACGCACCGTACGTGGTACGGGTAGTGTGCGTACTTCAAGCGTGCAGACCCTGAATTGGGACACAGCCAGAGTTAGCCTGTGCCTGTTGTGTTTTGCTTGGATGTGTCGTCTTATAGGGTCAGGAGGTCAAAGGTCAGAGCTCCTGTGGGTCTGAGGGTGGCCTCATGCTGGAGAAGGATGAAGGAGTCTGACCTGAGCCCTCCAGAGGACGACAAATCAGCACAGACAGAGAGCTCCATTCAAACTTTGTTGCCATCAGTAATAATTCTTCAAATATAATTATCAGTGTTTGAGCAGTTATGATATCAGGGACAATCTGGACACGTGTGACGATACTGAACATGTCACATGACACACCTTAAACATCATGTGATCCACTTTCATTCATGTCTTCAACAGGTTGAAATGAGCTTTGAAGAAACATCCATTTAGTGCTGCAATATTCAAACGCTGCAGGAAGAAGAACAACAAAGTGATTATGGATGTTTGTGTTTCAAACAGGAAAACCCGCAGAAATAAATCACGACCTGCCAACAATATAGGAGTTTCCGAGGTGCACCTGAACGCAGCACACGTGTATCGATGCTCCTGAGTGTCCTCAAATGCCTCTCTGGGTGTTTCCCTCCTGCTCAAAGTTTACTTTCACTTTCCTTAACTTCGTGGAGCTTGTTGTTGGTGTGTGAACAAACTGTAAGTTTGCTTTGTTTCCTCCTTAAACAGTTTGTCTTTAGGAACTTTACTGTTTGTTCAGCTCATGTTTGATTTTTTCACACAACAAACTGTGTGTTTTTATTTCCGGTGTCTCCATTAAAGTCATAGAAGTCAGTGTAATGTTTTTCAACGAGGTCGAATGTGCCCGCCATTAAAACACACTGAATGTTGCCTGAGCTCGACCGGAGAGCTCCGGGTCTTTTTATTCGCAGGGACAGCAGGAGACGGAGAGCGGACTTCATAAATGAATATTTTGTTTACATGTATGTTAGATATAGATTCAACTTGTTGTTCTTCAAAAAAAGAAGAAGAAAGAAGAGACATCAACTGTTGGCTCTGCTCCAACCCTCCTGAGCTGAGCTTCAGGTTTAAACCCGCCTCCTTCCAGGAAGCAGCTCACATGTGTGTCCGTGTTTAGTGTCCTGGTGTGACGTGGAGCCTGTAGTTGGTGTGCGTTTTGAAGAACGCGTGTTCTTCATGTCAGAGAGCTGCTCAACATGTTTTCATGTTAGTATCTTTAGGATTTGATTTTAAAAAAGCCCTAATTGAATTCACTACCCAGGTTAAGTGGAATGAGTGGAATATTTCCCAAACAAAGAAATCCAATAACAAAAGATAAGATCAGTTTCTTTTTTTCTATCTTCTCTTTTCTTATGCTAGTTTTATTTCTCTGAATCTCCACAGCAGCAGGTGGAGGAGATGGTGTCATCATAGATTCTGTTTATAGAACCAAACTAGACTTAAGGATAATTTAAAACACTTTCAGACATCAGTATATGTAGCCACTAAAGCTGGTAGGTCTAAATTTCCCACGAGAAAGTTCTTTCACATAAAAGGAGGAGGTGCGCGCGCGTGCGCGCGCACACACACACACACACACACACACACGTACACACGCACATACACACGCACACACACACACACACACATATTTGGACAGCACACATGATGAAAAGCAGGATTTCAGTTGATGTGCACATGAATGATTTGTGTTTCCTCTGCAGGTGAAGGTAGAAAGTGTGTGTGAGCTGAACTGAGCAGCATGGATCAGTGTGAGGACAGAGAGGAGGGAGTCCCTCCCTCTAAAAGCACTCTGTGTGGGGAACATGAGAGCCAGACCAAAGCTCAGAGGTGAGATGACCATCTCTAACTGTCCATGACTCTTCTCCATGTCACAGCTCAGCACTCACATCACTGCTCCATCATTATTCACAGGAAGAAACGAGGAACTAAATGCAAACATGAACCTGAACCCAGCTGTGTCTCCTTAAAGAGTGACCGGTCTAAAGCTGACATTATTGATTTTAAAGTCCAGCCTCTGTCTGCTGCAGTGAGGTGAGCTGTGAACTCTTTGAACTGAACTCTTTGATTTAACTGCTTGATGTTGGATATAAACTGCAGTGCAAACACGTCATTCCCTAAATCCCATTTAAACTGTCTCTTAAAAACAAGCCTTTGGGTTCTAAACAACTGAAAATCACCTAAAGCAAACCAGAAGTAAAACATATTTTTTTTAAAAATCTAACATTTGGTCTTCTCCAAAGTGGTTAATGTTGTTTTTTGCGATCCGGCTGAGGAACATTCACATTACAAATTTTATTACTGCATGAATTCCTGGAATTAAAATGTCACAACAGAAAGAAATATTTGCTTTGTGAAGAAACACCAGTGAAATTAAATCATTAATTTTAAATCAGGCGTGTTTCGTCCTGCAGAGAGGTAATGTGTGTGTAAATGTTGTTGTGACTCAGTGTTTGTGAATAAATCTCCATCATGTTTAATGTCAGCTCAGCTTTTTTTCACACACATTTCTATGTTCATATGTGAAGCGGTGTGTGTTGGACTTTTTCAAATAAACAATCAGAATGTACAGAATGGATGTTCTAGGAGGTTTTTTCTGTCGCACACACACCCATCCTGGTGAAGTGCATCAAGTGGTTCATTATCATATTAAGACCCTGCTACCACCGTATTGGACTCATTCCAGTTCGCTTATCGCCCAAACTGGTCAACAGACGAGGCCATTGCCACCACCCTGCATTTCGCTCTCACCCAGGACGCATGGGTGAATGCTGTTCATAGACTTCAGCTCAGCATTCAACACAGTCGTTCCTCAGCACCTGATTGGAAAACTGAGCCTGCTGGGTCTGAACACCTACCGTAACTGGATCCCAGACTTTCTGATGGAGATTCCTCAGACAGTCCAGATCGATAACAGCATTTCCAACACCACCACACTGAGCACTGGAGCCCCTAAGGGCCAGCAGACCCCAAGCAGCTGGGGAAAGAGGGCGGCTGGGTGACGGTGAGGAGGAAGCATAGTCTTAAACAGAAACCCGAAGTACACCACCAACCTGTTCATGTGTCTAACCCTTGGTAATTGGTGATTCTGTTCTCAGACATGTGAAGCTAGAGACACCAGCACCAATAGTCAGTTGTCTTCCAGGGGCCAGAGCAGGCGACATTGAGGGAAATTTAAAAGCACTGGCAAACTGTAAATGTAAATTCAGTAAAATTATAATTCACGTCGGCAGTACTGACACCAGGTTACGCCAATCGGAGGTCACTAAAATCAATATTGAATCGGTGTGTAACTTTGCCAACACAATGTCGGACTCTGTAGTTTTCTCTGGTCCCCTCCCCATTCAGACCAGGAGTGACATGTTTAGCCGCATGTTCTCCTTAAATTGCTGGCTGTCTGAGTGGTGTCCCAGAAACGATGTGGGCTTCATAGATAATTGGCAAACCTTCTGGAGGAAACCTGGTCTTGTTAGGAGAGACGGCATCCATCCCACTTTGGATGGAGCAGCTCTCATTTCTAGAGATATGGACAAATTTATTAAACCCCTCCAAAATATGACTATCCAGAGTTGGGACCAGGAAGCAGAGTTGCAGTCTTACACACCTCTCTTCAGCCCCCCCCCCCCCCCCCCCAAAAAAAACAAAAAAAACAAACAAAAACAAAACAAAACATCTCCATAGAGACTGTGTCAGCTCCCAAGCAGACAAAAAATAATCTAAAAACAAGCAACAAAAAACCTAAACAACCTAAACAGTATCCACATCTGAACCAAAGAGTAAAACAGTGAAATGTGGATTATTAGATATTAGGTCTCTCTCCTCCAACGCTCTCCTAGTACATGACTTAATAATTGATCAACAAATCGATTTACTCTGCCTTACAGAAAACTGGTTGCAACGCGATGATTTTGTTAGTAATGTACAGTATATGTACTGTACTTTTTTACAACAAGTATTTTTTAAATTACCTTTAAAATCCCACTTTAAGGGATTTTTGAGGGGAGCCCCTTTAATTTTTCTCCTTCGCCTTGTAATCGGAAGGTTGCCGGTTGGAGCCCCGGCTTGGACAGTGTTGGTCGTTGTGTCTTTGGGCAAGACGCTTCACCCTTTGCCAACTGGTGGTGGTCAGAATGTGTCTGGTACAGAGCCATAGCAATTATCCAGAGTCTTCCCCTGACGTATGCTGCATGTAACATACTGTTGGTATCCTATAAAAGACTTGCCAGGGGAACAGTGGTTGAAATCATCCTGGATGAACTTGGGAGAGTCCGGTGATAATTGTTCCAGTTTGTACAGTTTTGGTGAAGTACTCACTCACATAGCTTTAGCTGCATCATCTCTGGGGTGGATGTAAACCAAGAAGATGGAAAGCTGTGGGAATTCTCGGGAGAGGCAGTAGGGACACAGGGAAAAAGCCAGAAGCTTGATGTCTGTAGTGCACAGCTTCTCCCTCAGAGTGACTGTAGAGCACCAGCTGCTGTTTACATACACCACCGCACACCGCCGCCATGTTGCTTATGATGCATTCATGATCTCCTTCCAGACGAAGAGGTAGTGAAAAGCTATCAATATGCAGCGTGCTGTCATCATCACTCGTGCAAGTGGTTGACGCAGGCTTGCAGCTCAACCACCTTGTTGCGGAGAGACCACACATTAGGTTAATAGACAGGAGTGCTCGTTGTTTGTGTGTCTCCCTCTTGAGTCTGGCTCTCACCCCTTCTTCTTTAATCCCCTCCTGGTTACCTTGTTTTTGTGAGTTTTTCGATTTCTGTGTCCAAGAGTATTTCCTTGGGAAAATAGTCAGTAGGAGCGGAGCGGAAAAGCCGGAGCCTGGGCTGCAGCTGCAGCTGAATGAGGGAGCCTCTGGTGTAGGTGAGCCTTGGGGTCATGTCGGAGTTTCAGAAGCGAGTCCAAAAAAATGAGGAAAAGGAAAGAATATGAAATGTACAGAGTAGATGGTGAAAAACAACAATGGAAAGAGCATTAAAGTTAGAAAAGAATGCAAAACTGCTCAGCTGACCGGCCAGTCGATCACACGAACAGTGAACTGGAACTGGAAACCTCAAATCACAGGCCGAGGGGGCGGTGTGGCAGAAATTTTAGTGCTCAGCTCAGATAAAATAATTATTGTGGGTGATTTTAACATCCATGTAGATGCTAAAAATGACAGCCTCAACATGGCATTTAATCTGTTATTAGACTCAATTGGCTTCTCTCAAAATGTAAAAGAACCCACCCACCACTTTAATCACACTCTAGATCTTGTTTTAACATATGGCATAGAAACTGAACATTTAACAGTGTTTCCTGAAAACCCTCTGCTGTCTGATCATTTCCTGATGACATTTACATTTACAATAATTGATTACACAGCAGTGGAGAGTAGACTTTATCACAGTAGATGTCTTTCTGAAAGTGCTGTAACTAAGTTTAAGAATATAATCCACCCACTGTTATCATCTTCAATGGCCTGTACCAACATAGAGCAGAGCAGCTATCTGAACGCTAACCAACAGTGGTTGATCATCTTGTTAATAACTCTGCCTCCTCTCTATGTTTAACACTAGATACTGTTGCTCCTGTGAAAAATATTCAAATCAGACATGTTTGACTCCGTGGTATAATTCTCAAACACGTAGCCTAAAGCAGATAACTCGTAAGCTGGAGAGGAAATGGCGTGTCACAAATTTAGAAGATCATCATTCAGCCTGGAGAAATAGTTTGCTGCCTTATAAGAAAGCCCTCCGCAAAGCCAGAACATCTTACTATTCGTCACTGATTGAAGAAAATAAGAACAACCCCAGGTTTCTCTTCAGCACTGTAGCCAGGCTGACAAAAAAATCAGAGCTCTACTGAGCCAACAATCCCTTTAACATTAACTAGTAATGACTTCATGAACTTCTTCACAAATAAAATTTTTATCATTAGAGAAAAAATTACCAATAATCATCCCACAGATGTAATATTATCTACAGCTACTCTTAGTACCATCGATGTTAAGTTAGACTCTTTTTCTCCAATTGATCTTTCTGAGTTAACTTCAATAATTAATTCCTCCAAACCATCAACGTGTCTTTTAGACCCCATTCCTACAAAACTGTTTGTCCCCTAATGTGTACCTAATTCCCTCCATATGTAGTAGAGCAGTCAGTTCTGTTAGCTACATTTTGAATTGAGGTATAATATCTGACTTCCAGAGAGTCAAGATAATTTTCTTAGCAATTACCATTCCGAACAAAACTGTAGTTTGTGCAGAAGAGCTGAGGTGTAAAAGGGAAGAGGAAGATCCAAACAATGCAATTATTGGGTCCGGCTCTAATGTGCAATTATAGATACCAGATAAACATTTAAAAATGTCCAACCTATAGTTATGCAATTTGGGACAAGTCCAAAATAAATGAGTGAGAGAGCCTTCAAGTTTACAACGATCACATATCACAAATCCTGTGCAGTTTAGTTTTTGAATAATGAAGTCGTTGGAGCACTTTGAATTGAATTGAATTAACTGATGCCTTACATTTATAGAGCAAGAATGGATCCTACACAGACTCCTCTCCCACATCTCATCTCCAGTTTGCAAACCAAGCTGCTCCTCCCATGCCATCTTCAAAAAGTCAGGTTTAAAATTTAAATTCTCAGAAAAAGCTTTCACAAAACCAGAAACCAACTTTTTAGAATCCGGGGAACTCAGGAGTGTAAAAATTGACCCCTCTTCTGGAAGAGATGGAAAATTAACAATACTCTGACGAACATAGTTTCTTATCTGTACATAATGAAAATGTGACGCAGGGAGAGAGAACTTGATCTGCAACTGAATAAATGATGCAAACTGCCTGTCAATATATAAATCTTTAAGAGTAATAATACATTTCTGTGTCCAGACCTCAAAAGAGGCATCTAAACATGAGGGTGGAAATGCATGATTACAATATATTGGAGTATGGATCGAAGTGTCTGGTAGAGCACAACCTTTTCTTCGTTTGACTAAAGATTTTAACGCAGTTTGAAACTATAAAATTATTGACCTTGGTTTGTGGATTAGAGGACGAAAAAAGAAGAGCAGGGAGGGAACTATTCTCAACCCCACCACACTCTATGACCACCCAAGGTGCGGTATCGTCAGACATGACCTTTTTGTACCCTTCCTGCCAGTAAGCAAGAGTTCTAGCGTTTGCAGCCCAATAATGAAACTGAAACAGTGGCAGAGCAAATCCACCCTTAAGTTTAGACTTACATAGATGAACTTTTGATATCCTGCGAGTTTTAAAAACAAACAAATGGTAATACTACTGAATCGATCACTTTGAAAAATTGCTTATTCAAAAAAAAAATTAAAAAAAATAGGTAAATTTTAAAATAAATATAGAAATTTAGGAAGGGAAACCATTTTAATTACATTAATGCGACCTACCATGGAAATAGGGAGAGCCCTCCATTTCCCAATGTCCTTTTTCAGTTTTTCAACTTGTTCAAGATAATTCAACTTAAACATCTATTTAGGATCCTTAGGCAAAATAACACCCAAGTATTTCAATCTGTCTGTAATTTTTAAAGGCAACATCCAAGTTTGCAGTTAAAGCCACAAACTCACTCTTCTGTCAATTATTGTATAACCTGAGATTTCCCCAAGCGACCTCACCACATCTAAAAGTACAGGAACAGATCGCTCAGGATTTGACAATAACAAAACAACATCATCCACATGTAAAGAAATGTAGTGCTTGATATTCCCCAATGGGACAGGGTCAATAGAGGGCTCATTCCTAATGGCTACTGCAAGAGGTTCAATAGAAATTGCGAAGAGCAAAGGGCTCAAAGGGCAGCCTTGTCGTGTCCCGCGGTGAAAAAAAAAGGCGCTGATCTATCTTGGTTAGTAAGAATGGAAGAAGAGGGATGCCTATATATCATATCAACCCATGATATAAACTGTTCGCCTAAACCAAACTTCTCCAGTAAAATGGTAAATGGTAAATGGCCTGTATTTATATAGCGCTTTCTAGTCCCTAAGGACCCCAAAGTGCTTTACATATCCAGTCATTCACCCATTCACACACACATTCACACACTGGTGATGGCAAGCTACATTGTAGCCACAGCCACCCTGGGGCGCACTGACAGAGGCGAGGCTGCCGGACACTGGCGCCACCGGGCCCTCTGACCACCACCAGTAGGCAACGGGTGAAGTGTCTTGCCCAAGGACACAACGACCGAGACTGTCCAAGTCGGGGCTCGAACCGGCAACCTTCCGATTACAAGGCGAACTCCCAACTCTTGAGCCACGATCGCCCCGAAGTATATAGGCCCACTCGACCTGGTCAAACGCCTTTTCAGCATCTAAGCTCAGTACTGGAACTTGGAAGCCCCCCAGTGCCTATGATACATTATGTTCATCAATCTTCGAACATTAAAGAAGGAAAACCTCTGGGGGACAAACCCAGTTTGATCCGCATGGATAATTGATCCAACATGTCCATTTAATCTGTTTGCCAAAATTTTAGTGAAAATTTTCATATCCAAATTCAACAAAGCAATAGGTCGATAAGAGGAACATTCTGTTTCATTCTTTCCTTCTTTCAATAACAAAGAAATATTAGCTTCATATAGCGTACGGGGAAATCTTTGAGTATGGAAAGAATGTTTAAACATTCTCAAAAAAAGTGGGGCCACCTTTTCAATGTATTTTTTATACAATTCAATACCAAACCCATCTGGGCCTGGGGACTTTCCATTGTAGAATGACTTAATAGCTTTCGAAACTTCTTCAATAGTAATATCTGAGTTTAAAGCCTCTCGTGCAGCGTCATTCATTTTCGGGAGATCCAGCTTCTCTAACTAATCAGAAATATTGCCCCAAGATTTCGACATATAGAGCTCTTCATAATATTCTCTAAATCGCTCATTAGAAGCTTTAGAGTTAATTAAAATTTCGCCTGATCTTGATTAAATTTTGTGTGTAGCCCTACTGGCCTGTAGGGCTCTCAGCTGCCGAGAAAGAAGCTTATGGGGCTTATCTCCAAACTCAAAATGCTTCTGTCTGATCCTAAATAGCTGATGTGTTACTTGACTAGATAAAATTGTGTTATACTCAAACTTCCTTTTAGTGATGTCTTGACACAATGAGGGACAAGACGAGGCCTGTGGTACTGTTCTAACTGTGTTAATTCAGCTTCTTTTTCGAACTGGCGTTTCCGGCATTCATTTTTTTAGTGAAGATTCAAAAGAAATAATTTCTCCTCACATTACCACTTTAAATGTTTCCCATAAAATCGAATCAGAAACGTTTATCATTAGTTTCCAAGAAATCTGATATTTTAGTTTTCATGAATTGGCAAAAGGATGTCTCAGACAGGAGTGACGGGTGAAAACGCCAGTTACCCTGTTGTTTCATACCACAGAAGTCCAGGACTAAAGAGGTTGGACAGTGATCCGAGATCAAGATGTTATGATAAGTTGAGCATACAACTTTAGACATCAATTTAGAATCAAGCAAAAAATAATATATTCTGGAGTACGATTTGTGCACTTGTGAAAAATAAGAGTAATCTCTCAACTCTTAATGCTTCAATCTTAAATATAATCAACCTATCTCTAATAATCGGCTATGTACCACAGGCAATCAAGCTGGCTGTAGTTAAAACTTTACTTAAAAACCATCTCTAGACCCAGCTGTCTTAGCTAATTAAAGGCCAATCTCCAACCTTCCTTTCATATCAAAAATCCTTGAAAGAGTAGTTGTCAAATAGCTAACAGATCATCTGCAGAGGAATGGCTTATTTGAAGAGTTTCAGTCAGGTTTCAGAGCTCATCACAGCACAGAAACAGCTTTAGTGAAGGTTACAAATGATCTTCTTATTCCCTCTGACAGTGGACTCATCTCTGTGCTTGTCCTGCTAGATCTCAGTGCAGCGTTCGATACTGTTGACCATAATATTCTATTAGCGTGATTAAAGCATGCTGTAGTTTGTATCACATTTATCTAATAGACTCCAAATTGTTCATCTAAATGGAGAGTCCTCTTCATACACTAAGGTCAACTACGGTGTTCCACAGGGTTCCACAGGGTTCAGTGCTAGGACCAAGTCTGTTTACATTATAGACAGTGTTGGGGAGTAACGGAATACATGTACTGCCGTTACGTATTTAGAATACAAAATATGAGTAACTGTATTCCGTTACAGTTACCATTTAAAAAGGTGGTATTCAGAATACAGTTACTTTGTTGAAATAAATGGATTACACGGCGGTACTTCCCTGTTTCATATTGTCGCAGGTCAGGATTGTTTGGGTTTCTTTGACAGCTGTGTTCTGTTGTTCCAGGCGGCAGCGTTACGGTTGCCATGGTTACAGGGTGACGCGCTCTCTCTCTCTGCGTGTTTCCTGGGTGAGAGAGCGCCTTTTTGTTGTTGTTGTTGTGCTAAGCTAATAGGCAGAATGCTACAGGCATAGCTCTAAAGAATGTAGCCTGATGGGCAGTGTAGTCCGTGCTGCAGGGAGAATGGACTACCATACCTGTTATGTGTCTGTGAGCGAGGGAGGGAGAGAAAGGAAAAGTCCGAGCTGTCACGGAGCAAAAACGGGAGCTGGAAGCATGTAAATGGCCTGTAAATGGTAAATGGCCTGTATTTATATAGCGCTTTTCTGGTCCCTAAGGACCCCAAAGTGCTTTATATATCCAGTCATTCACCCATTCACACACACATTCACACACTGGTGATGGCAAGCTACGTTCTAGCCACAGCCACCCTCGGGTGCACTGACAGAGGCGAGGCTGCCGGACACTGGCGCCACCGGGCCCTCTGACCACCACCAGTAGGCAACGGGTGAAGTGTCTTGCCCAAGGACACAACGACCGAGACTGTCCAAGCTGGGGCTCGAACCGGTAACCTTCCGATTACAAGGCGAACTCCCAACTCTTGAGCCACGATCGCCCCATGTAAATATAATAACCACAGCAGCCAAAAAGAGTGCCTGACGAGCCCATTTGTAGGTAAGCTATTAAGACACACATACACTGTGTTCGTGTTTTCCTCCGGAAAAAATAAGTTCCATTGGAGAAGCCTTTCAACGCAAAGTTGACCCAGACAACAAAGTAAAGCTAGTTTTTCGGCTACCAGCCGGACACGGAACCCGCCGTATTAGCCAGAGGTCCCTTTACTACGTTTCGGAGCCGCGGACCTTCAGTAACAGTAATAAATCACAGCAATAGTACATTCACGTAGTTGTAAACAGCAGATAATATATTAAGTAATCCAAAGTATTCAGAATCTGTTACTCTCATTGAGTAACATAACGGAATACGTTACAGAATACATTTTGGGGCATGTATTCAGTATTCTGTAGTGGAATACATTTTAAAAGTAACCTTTCCAACACTGATTATAGATGCTTCCCTTAGCCTAAAACGCTTGCCTGATATTGACACTTAAGTATGGGTCTGTTGACTGATTTAACTGACTGGCTTCAAGTTCCACACCACACAGCTGCTGGACCTGCCAGCCGCTCCTTCCTCGCTAGACTGCTATTACAAGTCCAATCACTGTCTTGCAAGCTCCATGATGACTGAGAAACTACACAGAAATTTATGTAGTTTCCAAGGGGTCAGGTATGGATGGCTAACTGTGTGCCTTAATCTTGGCAGGTTAGAAAACGCTAATGACACATGTCATGTGTGTCATTACTGTTAAGATAATTAGACCATTGGAAATATTACAAAAGATTTACCAGTCTTTATTCTTGTAAGAGCTCCAGGTATTTATAGGTGTAAGCTGGTTTTTTTTTCCTTTTTTATTTCGTTTTTCCTTTCTTTTTTTTTTTTTTTTTTTTTTTTTTTTTTGCCAGCAGCATTAAGATGGTGTTTTCTGAGAACTAAAACTCAGCAGTTAAAATATTGATCTTTCTCCTGTGTTGAACTAATTCTTCATGATTCCTCCACAGAGTGGCCCAGCAGAGCTCAGAGACTCCCAGTAGTCAGTCTACCCAGCAGCATGAAACACAGCTGGACTCCATATTTATGGTCTGTACATGTACAACTACTTTTACATCTATTCTGTTCAGTCATTTCTCAAAAAGAACGGCTATTTATACTTCAAACATATTGCAAGTATTAGTTTTTTGTAGTATTAATTGCAAGATAAGACAAGTTAGAAGCACAACTAAACATTGTTTCAAATAAACAATGAGCTTTGACAGCTGGGCTGGTCAAAAAAAATGTGTTTGTAATTTTATCTATACCCATGACCACCTTGACACATATTGCTACAGACATGTCCTTTAATTTTTGGCTGTCATGGTAGTGTCTAATAAACTATGTAAGCTGGATAAATGATTGGAAAACTTTAGAAAAAGTTATTTATCATATTATTATAGCATTTATTCCACTTTAAGCAAAGCAAAGTTGAGTTATCTGATCTCAGAATTTGATTTATTTTTTTGCTTGTTTTTTTAAACATTCCAATTTAACAACAATTAACAATTACCATGATGTAGCAATATTTACTCTGTTTCCAGAATCAAGATTTGCTGTGGACTGCAACAGAAATATGATTATGACATCATGGTGTATGACTTCATATAACCTGGCTATTTCTGTCTGTTGTTCCTGGTTTCCCTCTCTTCATTGTTCCTCTCTTCTTCCACTGCACCACCAGTTGAGGTTGTAATGTAACATATTAATTCACACAGTACTCTATTCCAGCTACTGCAGGACAACATCATCACTTTTGTGAAGAATGAACTGAAGAAGATTCAAAAAGTTGTCAGTCCAGATTTTCCGAAATACTTGGAGGGTCAGAGAACTGTTGAGGAGAAAGAGGGTGAGGATGAGGAGCAGAGGAGGAGCAGCAGAGAGGCATTTGTGAAGATCACACTGGACTTTTTAAGGAGAATGAAGCAGGATGAGCTAGCTGACCTTCTGCACAAAAGTAAGAGGATTTCCATAAAGATTTAAGCTGCTGGTTAAACAGGTTGTTTACTAATGTCTAACCCTAAAGTGATAGTCAAACATAAATATAAAAATTCTGGACTTATATTTGGACTAGTCTGCTGTACAATCTCAAGCGCCTTGATGCGAATGTTGTTGTGATTTGGCGCTATATAAATAAAATTGAATTGAATTAAATTATTATTTCTTTTAGGAACTTCGAATAGAGATGTCTATTGGAGTGAGTGTAAACTTAAATCTACACTAAAGAAGAAGTTCCAGTGTGTGTTTGAGGGGATCGCTAAAGCAGGAAACCCAACCCTATTGAATCACATCTACACAGAGCTCTACATCACAGAGGGAGGGACTGCAGATGTCAATGATGAACATGAGGTCAGACAGATTGAAATGGCCTTCAGGAAACCAGACAGACCAGAAACAACAATCAGACAAGAAGACATCTTTAAAGCCTCACCTGGAAGAGATGAACCAATCAGAACAGTGCTGACAAAGGGAGTGGCTGGCATTGGGAAAACAGTCTTAACACAGAAATACACCCTGGACTGGGCTGAAGACAAAGCCAACCAGGACATTCAGTTCATATTTCCATTCACTTTCAGAGAGCTGAATGTGCTGAAAGAGGAGAAGTTCAGCTTGGTGGAACTTGTTCATCACTTCTTTACTGAAACCAAAGAAGCAGAAATCTGCAGCTTTGAAGACTTCCAGGTTGTGTTCATCTTTGATGGTCTGGATGAGTGTCGACTTCCTCTGGACTTCCACAAAACTACAATTATAACTGACCCTAGAAAGTACACCTCAGTGGATGTGCTGCTGATAAACCTCATCAGGGGCAAGCTGCTTCCCTCTGCTCGCGTCTGGATAACCACAAGACCTGCAGCAGCCAATCAGATCCCTCCTGAGTGTGTTGGTATGGTGACAGAAATCAGAGGGTTTGCTGACCCACAGAAAGAGGAGTACTTCAGGAAGAGATTCAGAGATAAGAAGGAGGCAAGCAGGATCATCTCCCACATTAAGACATCACGAAGCCTCCACATCATGTGCCACATCCCAGTCTTCTGCTGGATCACTGCTACAGTTCTGGAGGATGTGCTGAAAACCAGAGAGGAAGGACAGCTGCCCAAGACCCTGACTGAGATGTACATCCACTTCCTCGTGGTACAGGCCAAGGTGAAGAAGATCAAATATGATGGAGGAGCTGAGACAGATCCACACTGGAGTCCGGAGAGCAGGAAGATGATTGAGTCTCTGGGAAAACTGGCTTTTGATCAGCTGCAGAAAGGAAACCTGATCTTCTATGAATCAGACCTGACACAGTGTGTCATTGATATCAGAGCGGCCTCAGTGTACTCAGGGGTGTTCACACAGATCTTTAAAGAGGAGAGAGGACTGTACCAGAAAAGACTGTTCTCCTTCATCCATCTGAGTGTTCAGGAGTTTCTGGCTGCTCTTCATGTCCATCTGACCTTCATCAACTCTGGAGTCAATCTGCTGGAAGACCAAACAACCTCCCAGACACGTGAAACAAGAGAATCTGCAGAGACACACTTCTACCAGAGTTCTGTGGACAAGGCCTTACGGAGTCCAAGTGGACACCTGGACTTGCTCGTCCGATTCCTCCTTGGTCTTTCACTGCAGACCAATCAGACTCTCCTACAAGGTTTACTGACAAAGACAGGAAATAGTTCACAGAACAATCAGGAAACTGTCCAGTACATTAAGAAGAAGATCAATGACAGTCTGTCTGTAGAGCAAAGTATCAGTCTGTTCCACTGTCTGAATGAACTGAATGATCGTTCTCTAGTGGAGGAGATCCAACAGTCCATGAGTTCAGGAAGTCTCTCCGCAGACAAACTATCTCCTGCTCAGTGGTCAGCTCTGGTCTTCGTCTTACTGTCATCAGAAAAAGATCTGGATGTGTTTGACCTGAAGAAATACTCTGCTTCAGAGGAGGCTTTTCTGAGGCTGCTGCCAGTGGTCAACGTCTCCAACAAAGCTCTGTGAGTAAATATGTGCTCATTTTAAAGATTTTTGTAACAAAATGATATAAAGTGTATTTGTCTTGTCTGCATGAAACAATAAAACTAATTTCAATAATAATTGTTTTAGACTAAGTGGCTGCAACCTCTCAGAGAGAAGCTGTAAGGCTCTGTCCTCAATTCTGACCTCCCCGTCCTCTAGTCTGATGGAGCTGGACCTGAGTAACAATGATCTGCGAGATTTAGGAGCAAAACTTCTGTCTGCAGGACTGGAGAGTCCGTATTGTACACTGGAAACTCTAAGGTTAGAATTCAGACAGTCAGGCAGTCATTTACTCTTCAGAAGTCAAAAGTGTAACTGGCTGTTTTTCACTAACTGTAATGTGACCTTTCTATTCTTTTACATTAAAAGAAAATGTCTGCTTTGTTGGCATTCTATTCAACACAACCTCACATTTAAATTGGCAGTTTCTTTGTTTGTTTGTTTTTTCCATTTTGATTTACTGCCTTAACACAACCTAAAATCTCACAAAAAACACTTAAAAAAATGGTTTTTTTTTAATTTTTTAGCGTTAAATCAACAACGTGTTTAAGAAATCATTTAAAACCTAAACCGCTAATATTAACTAGAGCAAAAATTTACTGCTATTGAGTATAGTTTACCTTTCTTTCACTAGAGGAAGCTAAACGCACGATGACTGTAGTTTGCCATTCATACCACTAGATGGACTGTAGTTTCATATTTATTTCAATAGGACCAACATTTGTGCAGAAATTTCATATATTGAAAAGTATAAAGGGCTATAACCATCAAAAGTCATAGAACACCATTTGCGATCAAGCCAGACGAAACTATATAACATATTGTAACATCCCTCCGACAGAAGACAGAGACGATCGGGGCTACTGTGGGCCATAGCCAATGCCAGAACAACAAGGGAAAAAACGTTTTTACAGAACCCCCGATAGAACCCTGCCATCCCAGAAACCGACGTAACGTGCACCGAGTTTGTGACACTGGAAAGTCCACAACAGCCTGAACTTTTTCAGTCACAGGCCATACCTGCCCTTGTCCCACTTGCTTGCCCAAATAGGTAATAGTAGCCTTCCCGAACTCACATTTAGAAAGGTTGAGCGTGAGGGAGGCATCGTTGAACAGCCCAAACACCTCAGAAAGTGTTGCGAGATGTTCAGGCCACGAGGTAAAATAGACAACTACGTCATCCAAGTATGCCTTGCACTTAGACGCTCCACACAGCACCTGCCGCACAAGGCGTTGAAATGTTGCGGGCACATTACGTAACCCGAAAGGCATCACTGTGTATTGGAGGAAGTGATCAGGCGTTAAGAATGCAGAGATCTCCGAAGCGCTAGGTGTTAATGGAACCTGCCAGTACCCCTTTAATAGGTCCAGCTTTGTAACATACTGAGCAGAACCAACACGATCGAGGCAATCTTCCATCCGCGGGAGCGGAAACGAGTCTGGTTTGGTAACCGCATTCACTTTCTGGAAATCTGTGCAGAAGTGGGCCATATTGTCTGCTTTCGCTACCAGAATACAAGGCGAGCTCCACACGTCATGACTGAAAATGGCAAGACCATGCTCAATGAGATATTCAACTTCCTACTGCATCAAGCTCCGCTTTGTGTAGTTTACAAGATAAGCGTGTTGTTTTATCTGCCTTTCAGTTTCCACCGTGATGTCATGACACAGGACAGATGTTGGTGATGATGCCTACGGTAGTCAGAAAACAAAGGTTGACACAGTCACTGGAAGCAAAACCAGCACCTTCTCCCAAAATTCCGAACCACAGATTTCTTGTCAAAACGTGCTTTCATACTGCCCTGGGCTCGCCTCAAGTGGTCGCGGGCCAACTGCACAAGAGAGACGTTCCTTAAAAGCACACACATAATCCAACACATTATCCTCCACCCGATGCGATTCGGACAACCATTTCTCCTTAAGTAATCGCAATGGCCCGCATACCGTGTGTCCACAAACAAGATCAGCGGGGCTGAAACTGAGGGATTCCTGCTTGGCTTCTCGAATGGCAAACAACAATAAGGGAAGCTAACTCAGAGGAGCGATTGCTTACCTAGCCCCCAAAAAACATAACCAAACAACAATCACTTACCTCCCTGACTAACTAAACATGAGAAAACTGTACCCAACTGAAAAGGCGATCCACTCCTTCTTCCTCCTGAACTTGCAAAGCAACATAGAGCATGTCGCAGCCCCAGCTGGTTGGGGTAAAACCGAGGATGGATGATTGCCGTCCTCAACCGCGCCGTCTTATACTCCACCTCCAGAGCAGCATTCAGTCCTGGTGTACCATCTTCGGGATCCACCACTCCTGGAGGCGCACCTGCACACTCACATTTGCATGTCATAATCCCAGCCCACAACGGCAGCCGTAACAGCAGTGTGTGTGACATTCCATCATTGTCCAACTGTTCTGACACACACACCAAACAAACAAACAAACAAAAAATATCTAAATTGCACACTACCTACTAACTGTGTAAATTCTCTGTTATAACTGGTTTTCCTTGGCCTATCAAAAAAAAAATATTACATATCAGAATTTGATGAAATTGTCTATTTCTTCTTAAACAAATAAAACAAGAAATCTCACAAAGTCTTCTTCAGGTGTTTGAGGGTGCATGGAATTTATCCAACAAGTCTACATGTATCTTGGACTTGGCATTTGACTATCATTCATTTGTTTGTGACAAATAAAATTTGAATTTGAATGGATATTTTATCCATAAAAATAATTGAAAATAAGCCTTTAGTGAAGTGTTAACAAATGTATTGTTTTTTTTGTGTGTGTGTGTGTGTTTATATAGTCTATCAGGCTGTCTGATCACAGAGGAAGGCTGTACTTCTCTGGCTTCAGCTTTGAGCTCCAACCCCTCCCATCTGAGAGAGCTGGACCTGAGCTACAATCATCCAGGAGACTCAGTCCAGAGTTTGTTGGCTGGACTGAAGGATCCACATTGGAGACTAGACACTCTCAGGTATGGAGAGAATGTCTGATAGAGGAGGAAGAGCTGAAAACATCAGCTGTGTCCAACATTCAGTTCCTGATTGTTTCATGCAGATGTCACAAATGAAGGGAAGATTTTTTCTTGCTCATTACAGACAATCTAAGGAGCTTGAAAAGAGCAACTGGACTTATAAAATTTTCTTGCAGACATTTCATATGAGAAGCTTGTTCAGTTCTAAAATCAAATTTTGGAGAGACTTAGGTATTTAATTTAATTTAAAATTTGGTTATCTCTAAAAATGGTCGTTGAACCATTATTAATTATGTGCCTCATCACATGAGCCAAGGTGTGAAATAGATAGAAATGTTCAGCTGAGTCTTACCCTGTAAAGGTAGCTGCCATCTCTGTCCCACATCTTGGGTAGCACTGCTCTGTGCTGTCAGGGTCCCATGTATGGGTTGGGCTATGTTGTCCAACAGGGATGACATCTTAGCCACCATTCTCCTTTCTCCATTCTTACTCACCACCTCCACTGGGTCTAGAGGGCATCCTAGAAAAAAGCTGGCCCTCTGGATCAGCCTGTTCAGTCTCTTCCTGTCACCAGTAGAGATGGTGCCGCCCTAGCAGACCACACCGTAAAAGATGGCTGAGGCCACCACAGAGTCATAAGTCTTCAGGAGTGAGCACTTCACTCCAAAAGACCTCAGTCTCCACAGCAGGTACAGCCTGATCTGCCCTCTTCTGTAGAGGGTGTTTAAATTGTGAGTCCAGTCAAGTTTATCTCAGATGTACACCAAGGTACCACAGCCTCAATGTCCATACCTTGGATGTTTAGTGGTTGTAGTAGATGATGTTTTTGCTTGTGGAAGTCTACCACCAGCTCCTTGGTTTTTCTTGTGTTGATCTGGAGGTAGTTCTGCTGGCACCAGTCATCAAAGTCACTGAGTGAGGTGTTCCAGAACATGCCCGGAACACCTCACCCAGGAAGCACCCAGGATGCATCCTTGTCAGATGCCCAAACCACCTCAGCTGGCTCCTTTCAATGTGGAGGAGAAGCAGCTCTACTCTGAGCCCCTCCCAGATGGCTGAACTTCCCTACCCTCTCCTATCTCTAAGGGAGAGACCAGCCACTGTTCAGGGGAAGCTCATTTCCACTGCTTGTATCTGTGATCTTGTTCTTTTGGTCACTACCCACAGCTTGTGACCATAGGTGAGGGTAGGGACGTAGATCAGACAGGTAAATTGAGAGCTTCGCTTTTGCGCTCATCTCTCTCTTCACCACAAAGGACTGGTGCAGCAGCTGCAGCACCAATCCGTCTGTCGATCTCCGGCTCCATTCTCCCATTACTCACAAACAAGACCCTGAGATACTTAAACTCCTCCATTTGGGGTAGGAACTCGTCCCGGACCCAGAGTGGGCACTCCATCCTTTTCCGGCTGAGAACCATGGCCTCGGATTTGGAGGTGCTGATCCTCAGTCCCACTGCTTCACACACGTCTGTGAACCGTTCCAGAGTGAGCTGGAGGCCAGCAACCGATGGAGCCAACAGAACCACATCATCCACAAAAAGCAGAGATGAGATTCTGAGACCACCTACGTGAAAGACCTCCGCCACTTGGCTGCGCCTATAAATCCTGTTCATAAAAATTAAGAACAGAATTGGTGACACAGGGCAGCTCTGGCGGAGCCCATCACCCACAGGGAACAAGTCCGAATTATTGCCAGCAATGTGAACTGAGCTCTTAATGGTTGTATAGGGATCAAATAGCCCGTAGCAATGTGCCAGACACCCCATACTCCCATAGCACCTCCCACAGGACACCCCAAGGGACACGGTCGAATGCCTTCTCCAAGTCCACAAAACACATATAGACTGGTTGGGCAAACTCCCGTGCACCCTCAAGTATCCTTGAGAGGATAAAGAGCTGGTCCAGTGTTCCGCAACCAGGACGAAAACCACATTGTTCCTCCTGTATCTGAGGTTCGACTAGCAGCCAAACTCTCCTTTGCAGCACCCTGGTATAGAATTTTACAGGGAGGCTGAGGAGTGTGATCCCCCTGAAGTTGGAACACACCCTCCAGTCCCCCTTTTTAAAAATGGGGACCACCAGCCTGGTCTGCCAGTCCAGGGTTACTGCCCCTGATCTCCACGCAACATTGTAGAGGCTTGTCAACCAGGACAGCCCTACAACATTCCGAGCCTTCACGAACTCGGGGCGGACCTCATCCACACCAGGGGCTCTGCCACCAAGGAGTTGTTTAACTGCCTCAGTGACCTCGCCTTCGTAAATTGGCAGGTCATCCCCCTCATCCCCAGACTCTGCTCCCTCCTTGGAAGACATGTTAGTGGGATTAGGGAGGTCGTCCAAGTATTCCTTCCACCGCCCGACTATTTTCTCAGTCAAAGTCAGCAGCACTCCACCAACATTATCCACAATACTGGTAGAGCACCGCTTTCCATGCCTGACGGTTTACCAGAGTCTCTTTGAGGCAGTCCAAAAGTCTTTTTCCATGGCCTTTCCAAACTCCTCCCACACCCGAGTTTTTGCTTCAGCCACTGCCTCAGCCACATTCCACTTTGACTGTCGGTACCTGTCAGCTGCCTCCGAAGTCCCACAGGCTAGCCAAGCCTGACAAGATACCTTCTTCAGCCTAGTGGCTCCCTTCACCTCTGGTGTCCACCATTTGGTTTTGGGGAATACCACCACGACAGGCACCAACCACCTTGCGGCCCTAACTCAATGCTGCAGCTTTGGCAATGGAGATGCTGAACATGGTCCATTAGGACTCAATGTCCCCAGTCTCCCTCTGGATGCTGTTGAAGCTCTGCCAGAGATGTGTGTTGAAGATTTCATGGACTGGGGCCTCTGCGAGGCGTTCCCAGCACACCCTCACTACATGTTTAGGCGCACTGGGTCTGTCCAGCGTCCTCCCCAGCTCAGCCCCTCTCTTTACCTGATTGTCCAGAACATATGGTCGCAGGTCTGGTGATACGATTACAAAATTGATCATCGACCTGTGGCCTAGAGGGTCCTGGTGCCATGTGCGCTTATGGACACTTTTATGTTCGAACAAGGAGTTTGCTATGGCCAAACTGTGATTTGCACATAAGTCCAATAACAAAACACCGCTCGGATTCAGATCAGGGAGGCCGTTCCTCCCAATCACGCCCCTCCAGGTATCGCTGTTGTTACTCATATGAGCATTAAAGTCTCCCAGTAGGACAACAGAGTCTCCAGGTGGTGCACCTTCTAGCACCCCACCCAAGAAGGCTGGGTACTCTGAACTGCAACTCGGCGCATAAGTGCAGATGACAGTCAGGACTCGTTCCCTGAACCTAAGGCGCAGAGAACAAACCCTTTCATCCACCGCGAAGAACCTCAATGTACAGGCAGCAAGCCGAGGGGATAGTAGCATACCCACCCCAGCCTGCCAGACTGAGACAGAGTCCACCCCCTCTCCGGGAGACTGGTTCCAGAGCCCAAGCCATGCGTAGAGGTAAGCCCGACTATATCTAGCCGGTACCTCTCAACCTCACGCATTAACTCAGGCTCATTCCCCACGAGAGAGGTGACATTCCATGTCCCTATTGCCAGTCTTGGTAGCCGGGGATCGGTCCGCCAGGGCATCTGCTCCTGGCCTTCTCCCGGCACACAATGCACCCGACCCCTACAGCACCTCATGCGGGTGGTGGGCCTGCAGCAGGATGGGCCCATGTCCCCTTTTCTGGCTGTGCCTGGTCGGGGCCCATGGAATAAGGCCCGACCACCAGACGCTCACCCCCAGGCACCCTCCCCAGCCTGGCTCCAGGGCGGGCCCGGTAACCCTATCCCGGGCAGGGTAAACTGTTCTCTCAATGCTTCCTCATAAGTGTATTCATGAAAATGTTGCACTGTTACTTTATCAGTGTCTAACAGTATGTAAATGAGAGCCATGTAATGTCCAGTTGTGTATGCTGAAAGAGACTGTGCCGGTCTGACCTCTCCCCCCCTCCTCCTTTCAGGGTGGAGCCTGCTGGAGTCCGATGGTTGAGACCAGGTCTGAGGAAATGTAAGTGGGTTTTTAATGTGATTCATGAAAATAAAGAAGCACACATTCAACCATCTTCAAACTGTCACATCACTCATTCACATCTCTGATGTCAGGAGTCAATCAATGAACAGATGATCAATACCTGCAGCTGGATTGTGTTTGTTCTCTCCATCAGATTCCTGTCAACTCACAGTCGACGCAAACACAGTACACACAAAACTCCAACTGTCTGACAACAACAGGATGGTGGCACATGTGGAGGAGGTTCAGTCATTTCCTGATCATCCAGACAGATTTGATTACTGGCCTCAGCTGCTGTGTGAAAATGGTCTGACTGGTCGCTGTTACTGGGAGGTCGAGTGGAAAGGAGGGGTTTATATGTCAGTGAGTTACAGAAGAATCAGAAGGAAAGGAGACAGTAAGATTGTTGGTTTGGATACAATGATCAGTCCTGGAGCCTGATCTGCTACGATGATGGTCCTCATTCTGTCTGGCACAATAACAGAGGAACATCCATCTCCTCCTCCTCCTCCTCTGTCTCTAACAGAGTAGCGGTGTATGTGGACGTTCCTGCCGGCACTCTGTCCTTCTACAGAGTCTCCTCTGACACTCTGATTCATATTCACACCTTCAGCACCACATTCACTGAAACTCTTTATCCTGGGTTTAGATTCAGGTATCTTGGTTCCTCAGTGTCCCTGTGCTGAGTTGAGTTTAACGCGTGTCCTCCTGTTAGAGAAACACTCTTGACTGTTGAACATATAGTTCAGTCTGTATATGTCTCTCTTTTACTCAGAAACACGTTTTCAGATTCATGGATTCAATCAATTGATGTTTGAAACTGTTCTAAATGATTCCTTGTAAACTTCTTCCTCTTCAGTCCTTTAAAGATGGAAGCTCCCATTATTCCAGGATCCACATGTTGTTTTTCTGTCTTTTTACACTCAGAGCTTCAGAGTGAATATCAATATGTTGTTTTTCTCTGAAGCTCAGTTCACAACTAGCTCCTCTGCATTTTCAACAAGTCTGCACTCATTAAAATGACTACGAATGTTTGATTTATCTTTCTTAATGGGATGTTTCCAAACTCTCCACATCTCTTACTCATTGTTGGAAGCTCATCATTTCAAAATGTTTCAGCCATATAAGCTGAAAATATTGGCTCAATTGTTTTGAATGCAGTTCAAGCAGAATATGATTGTACTGAGGGATCATAATGCATGCGGCTTATTTAATAAACAGCAGACGCTGATTATTTGTAACTAGTCTTGTGTTTTTCCCAAATTGAACAAGAACAAGAACATGGTGCAGGATGTTGGTAACAGCTTCATTATCAAACTCTTAGAAACATGTAAATATCTGTGTATAGCACTGCATATGTTGTGTATCACTTTAGTTTGTATGAAACATGAAAAATATCACAAAGGGTCCTAATGAAGAATATGCTGAAATTTGGTGACAGACATTAGATTTGCTTTGACGTCAAACTTTTAGAAGCTGTTTCATTGTTTATCATGCAGCTCTAGTTTCATAAAACACAGAGGAAATAATGTCACATGTTTATGTCCACAAAGCAGAATGAGTCTATTGCTGACAATAAGTGATGTACAAACAGAGTGAGCATTTCTGAGACCCCCAAAAATTGAGTAGTAGTTCACTAAATGAAAAATGGACTGTGAGCTCAGTTCCTTCATCATTAGTATGTATTATATATGTCTATGTAATTATTACTATACAATATATTAGGTACCACTGCTGCTAGTTTCAATCATTGTGCAAATGTGCTGTTTATAAGGTTGGAAACCTGCAGTCAGCTGAGACTGAAGAAGTCACCTGGATCAGTGACCAAACGGTTCTCCCACTGAAAACGTCCAGATGAGCAGAATCAACCTTTTGGGATCAGCCAGCAATGCAGCTGTCAGTGTTGCTGGGTCATTGACCCAGTGATTTCAGTTTGCTCATGTTCAGTTTATTTTTGCCACATCAATGTTGTTCTCACTTCCTGTTTTTCCCGTATCAGCTCGTCTCTCATGTCGTTAGCCAAATTATGTTCAGCTGTGTACTCACCGGTCTCTCATTATCATCCGCATCAGTCTGTGTATTTAAGTCCTCAGTTTCCTCCAGTTCTTTGTTGTTTCATTGATGTTGATGTCGTCTCTCCGCATGTATGTTCAATTCAGTCAGTCAGTCAGCCGGTCCAGTCCAGTCAGCCAGTTAGTTCAGTCACCCAGTCAGTCATTTCAGTTCATGTTCTGTTCATCCAGCCTACCTATAATAAAACACCATTAACACCATTATCCTGCACCGTGAGTCCAGCGTTTGGGTCATCTCTTCCTCGCATCCACACACGACATGCCTGACAGAATGACACGACCCGTGCCAAGAAGACACGCTTTTGACCCAGTGGACTCGGACCTTTTTGAGCGGCAGGAGGCAGCGCTCTCCTTGTGGGCGGAAAAGCTTAAGGAGAGACAGCGGCTCTTCGCGGAGCGAGAGCACGTCTTCGAGGGTACTCGCTTGGCTCTGGGCGGGCCTTGAAGATGCCGCATTCACCCACCTTCTAACTTCCCTGCACCAGAGCATCTGCCGGGAAGAGTGGGCGTTTCGCGCCGCACTTCGGCGGCTCCCTCTCCCACGGGTCCGCTCCTCGCTCACACGCCACCTGCCTCATTCACCAGACCTTCAACCTCGCCATGGCACAGCGGCTCCGCCTCCCACCTCAGCTCAACGGAGGCTCCCGTGCCAGAGGCTCGGCTGTGTACCCCGCCCACTGTCTCTTCCCGGAGAAAGCATCGCACACGCCGCCATAACATGGACCATTTTCAGCAACTCCCAGTGGTGAGTTCCAGTGACTGTTTTCCACCCTCTCCATTTAATTTTTCACCTAAAATAAATAATAGACTCATTTCTGATTCATGGGGAGTTTCCCTTCTAGATGATGATGTGGACTGGGAAGTATTTTTCTGCTCTGCTCCCCCAAAGACTGTTCAGTTAAAGACTGTAAATAGTGGTGGCAGAAGGACCAGAATAATCCCTGATAAACCTGTCAGTATCACACACCCAGTCACCATTTCCACCCCTGTCAGTCAGCCTACACCCATCACTCAGCCATTTCCTGCCAGCACGGCGGCCTGGATTCGGCCTTCTTCTTCAACTGTTTCACCTTCTCAGGTGAAGACAGCTACGGCTCAGCCTGTCCCTACAGCACCACCTCAGATGGCTAGGGCCCAGCCAGCAACCTCTCCTGTGCCAGCTCCCGGGACGAGGGCAGCTGTGACCCAGTCCACCTCCACACCCGCTCCTGTTTCTCGGGTGGGGTGACTCGTGTCCAGCCACCTCCCGTGCCTGTCCCAGCGCCCAGGCTGAGGGCAGCCAGAACCCAGCCTGACCTCCCTAGAGGCTTGGAAGAGCTAACCGGTCCACCTGCTACTTCACCTCTTCATCCACCTCCTGATCCAGCCTTTCACGCCCTCGCACTATCCCTGGTTAGGCTAGCTGACCTGTCCGCTGCTCAGGCACCAGCTTTACTATCCCAGGCTGTATCTCAGCCATTAGTCACACCAACCTCAGCTCAGTCGTTAGCCTTGCCAACCTCGGTTCATCCCTTAGCTTCCCCAGTCCAGTCAGTTTACACGCCTGCTTTTCAGCTTCCAGCCCAGTCAATCCAGTCCCCTGTAGGTCAGTCTCCTCCTGTCCTCCAGTCCCCTGTAGTTCAGTCTCCTCCTGTCCTCCAGTTCCCTGTCGTTCAGTCTCCTCCTGTCCTCCAGTCCCCTGTAGTTCAGTCTCCTCCTGTCCTCCAGTTCCCTGTAGTTCAGTCTCCTCCTGTCCTCCAGTTCCCTGTAGTTCAGTCTCCTCCTGTCCTCCTGGCCCCTGTAGCTCAGTCTCCTGTCCTCCAGGCCTCCTGTCCCCCAGTCGCCCATCCTCCAGCCTGTCCAGTCTGTTGACCAGTTTTCTGTAGTCCAGTCAGTTCAGTCTGTCATCCAGTATCCTGTAGTTCAGTCGCCTGTTGCCCAATCTATTCAGTCTCTGGTCCAGTCATTCATTCACCATCCTGTTCAGTTCCCTGACCTGCAGCCACAGCATCCAGAGGTAGCTGTGAGCTCGGCCGCTTCTCAGCCAGGGGTTTCCGCACCCACTGACCCGGCCGCTTCTCAGCCAGGGGTTTCCGTACCCGCTGGCCCGGCCGCTACTGAGCCAGGGGTTTCCGCACCCGCTGGCCCGGCCGCTCCTCAGCCAGGGGTTTCCGCACCCGCTGGCCCTGCCTGTCTCCAGCCAGAGGTCCCCGCACCTGCTGGCCCTGCCTGTCTCCAGCCAGAGGTCCCCGCACCTGCTGGCCCTGCCTGTCTCCAGCCAGAGGTCGCCGCACCTGCTGGCCCTGCAGCTGCTCCTCCGCAGTCACCTCATCCTCGTCAGATTCGGTGTCAGCGACCCCCTTCCAGGCCGCTGACTGGACCTCGTCGCCGGCGTCATCGACCACCGGACCTGCTCAGTGGCCGCCGCCATCTTCCTCGTGGCCGCCCGTCATTAGATTTACTGCACAAACTGGATCCAACTGGATCCAACTGGAGCTCTTGTTGGTATCCAGGGTGCAGCACGTCTGTGCTGAGCAGAATGAATAAAGCCAATAAGATGTCTCTGTATGAGGAGGCGGGGTCACAGGAGGTTAACAGAAACTCTGCAGCAGCATCATTAGCTCACATGGAAACTTTGATGATTCACTTCTGTGGTGTTCTTACAGAAACACGTCACAAAATTAGCACCACCTGTTTTGTGTGTGAGCTTTGAGTTTCTTGTCTTCATTCTGGATTCTTGTGTTGGTGTTTTTACACACGGCAGATATTTCCTGGTTGGTTCCTTGATAACCACATCAAGCTTTCTGAAGCTTGGATTGAAAACGCTTTCTCAAAGCTTTTCAACACAGGCTTCTGTGGTGCCATCTAGTGGACAAACATATGAAGTGCAGCGTGAAGCTACAAATTAAAACAAACTGCTTCAGCTACGTTTATATATAACATACTATAACCTATATAACTATATGTATTGTGCATTATGTAGGTTTTAGACCCTCACTCTTCTTCACTTCCTCCTTAAACATGTGGAAGGAGAGCAAAGTGCTGCCACTCTTATTGCTGCCACTCTTATTTCTGACAGGAACAGAAGAAACCACAGCAAACTGTTCCAGTTATTCATCTTCATCACAATCTATTTATTTATTATGATGTCTTCAGTCTGAGGGTTTGAAGTTTCCATGACTTAAACTGGGACTCACTGTTTAAAGCACTGAGTGCTCATAGTGAGATGCTCCATGAGTCCCAGTACAGACTACAAACATGGTGGAAACTTTGATATCCACACAGTCTGCACGTCTGTGAGTAACTGTGATGAAGATGTGCAGAGATCTGTGTACAAACAGGAGAAAGACTGTAAAGACTCTGTGCTTCTAACAGCCTCTGTTAACATATGTGAGGCTGTTTGTTGTTGTTGCCATGGAGCTTTTCACTGTTTGGGTCTGTGTCAGCTTCACAGGTCATGTGATCAGGTTTGTTCTACACTGTGAAAGCTAGATGATGGTTCAGTGTCAGGGTTTGTTTGCATTCATCGATAAATATCTAAATAAATAAAAGACTCCATGTTTTTTCTTTCAAGGCGAACATGTGACCTCAGCAGGTCAGCTGATCACAGCCTGTACTGAAGCTCACATTAGAAATCATTGTGAGCTGTGATTCTGTTCTCTATGCTGAGCCACTGCAAAAGCTCTGATGGTTTCCCCCAGCTTCCAAACCCTTTACCATGGAAGCAACAGGAAAGAGTTCTGTTTAAATTCTCTGTCACTGCTTGTGTCCTATAGAACAGATTCAAGGGAACAACTAGGATTTACATTAGAACAACATTTGGATTCTCATCTATCATTCATCCATCCATCTTCATCCGCTTTATCCGAGGCTGGGTCGCGGAGGCAGCAGCCTAAGCAGAGAAACCCAGACCTCCCTCTCCCCAGCCACCTCCTCCAGCTTATCTGGGGGAACACCAAGGCATTCCCAGGCCAGCTGAGAGATATAATCTCTCCAGCGTGTCCTGGGTCTGCCCCGGGGCCTCCTCCTGGTGCGACATGCCCGGAACACCTCACCCAGGAGGCGCCGATCCTTGTCAGAATACCAAACCACCTCAACTGGCTACTTTAGAAAGGATTCTCATCTTATTATATTATATTATTAATGTTAAGGTTCAGTTTGCATGCAATTACAATAGGTTACAATTGTCCTACAATGAGCTACTTTTTACTTTCAGTACATTTCAGAACTTTTACTTTTTATTAAAGTATTTTTCAATACTAGTATCTGTACTTTGTTGAGAAATCAGTTTTACCCCGGTTCCTTTTTATTCCTCGGATCTCCAGAGATGCACCGGACCCAGTAGTCATTTTTACAAAAACTTTATTCATCTTTATTTATTTATTTTATTGCTGCTTACACTGACTCCACCCTCTCTGACTGTTACTGTTTACTGCTGTGGAAAAGCGGGGGGAACGTAACAAAAGCTGAGTGAAACGGAGTGCTGGTCAAAATGTTTGTGGCTGTGTGATTGTGGACCCTCTGTCCCACAAGCCCCTCCCTGATTTTTGTCATTGTGTATCTGGGATGAGGTAACATCAGAAACACGTGCATTCCTCCACAGTCCAAGCATCATTATGTCACTGAGTTATTTGGGAAAACAGCAAGAAACTCCCTCCTGCAGCTGCGCACACTGATGTCAGCAGTGCACTGCTGCTATACTCATCATTTGTACTCAGTTCAGTTTCACGAATCAAAATCTAAAGCATCTTGCTCCACATGTCCACATGCAGTTTTGAGACAAATTTCACGCAGCCAGTTTCATGCAGCTTTCCACAAACTAAGCTACATTTTGTTTTGCAAATAAATAGATTTGGCTTAAAAACAAAGGAACTGTAACAACCATGAAAAACTAAGTGTGCTATCATTACTTATATTAGTGTCATCCTGTGGCTCCATGCTTTACTTCGTACTCTTTAATGTTTTTATATACATTTTCTGAACAGCATTAACATGAGTTAGTGTGACCGATGTGTTTCTGCATTGTGTCTGACAGAGACAGGTAAAAGAAAGAAAAACCTCCAGGTAAATAACTTGCTTGCTCCAGCTCCTCTCCCACAGGGGAATTATAGAAAAGGGCTACATTTATTTATTAAGTACAAACTTAAATGTAACATATTTGACAAAAAACACCAACACAAAATTTGACATACCTGACAAACAAAGGTAAAAGAAAGAAAAACCTCAAACTAAATAACTTGCTCACTCCAGCTTCTACAACCAAATACAAACAGTGGGGAAGAGGGTTAGCTCAACCCATCACAACTTCCAAGCTAGCCAGAATTATATATTCATGCTAGCATTAATGGCACCTAAAATACATTTGTGGCACACACACACATACTACACTACATCCAGATGAACAGAATCAACTTTTTGGAGGCCATTATATCTATTGGCAATCAGACCGCAAAGATTGGAAAAAAACACTCTGTGCCTCTATTATTCTTTTCCAAAAACAATAGCAATGGACAACATACAGCAATAGACAAATTCACACATCAATATCAATAACCGCCGTTGATTCAATCAACTGACGAACGTTTTCTACCAAAACGTCTGGTAAGTCCCTGATCCACGTCCACATCTTTGGGTTCAAGAGCATGAAAACTATGGGAGTCAGCAGGGGAGTCTGGAGAGGCTTCATTACCTGCCAGCCCACTAAGATCAGGAGCACCCATCATGGGAGGGGTCTCATAAATGCCATCTTTGACTGGGTCAGCGGGGGATTGCTGATGGATCCATGATAGTGTGCAGTCATCACACTTGCCAATGCTGGAGACAGAATCCATAGCACAGGTGACAGGAGGTACAGCTCCTGTGTCCTCAAGAGATGTCACGGCGCCATCCAGGTCAGACTCAAGGGGGCCACTGACAACGCTCACAGCAGGATGTGCAGTATCGTCATTAAATGTTGTGTCCAAGGGCAAAAAGTTAACTTGAAGGAGCAGGTTGTGATGCACCACACACTCATGTCCTTCTTTGTATCTGATACGGCAGATGTGAAGAGCAGGATCCAAGTCGACTACCGTGTACACAACAGGTTGCCATTTGTCAGAGAGCGTCCTTTTCCCTCTGACTCCCTTGTTTGCCAACGACACCTGGTCTCCCAGTGAAAGAAGCAGACCCTTCACCTTCCTGTTGTACTGGTCAGACTGCTGTCTTTGCTCCATTGTGCTGTGTTCCTGGGCTTGGAGCAGGGCAGAGTGCAGGTCATCCATCAGTGACTTGACATAGGTATCATAGTCACAAATGGTGTCGTCATGAAGGACATCCGGAAACATGAGGTCAACCTTGGGACCCTTCCAAACATCAGGTAGAATGGTGCAAAGCCGGTGGTCTCGTGTGCCGTACAGTTATTCAATTCAATTCAAGATTTATATATATAGCACATATTAAAACAACAGTGTTGACCATAGTGCTTTACAGTCAGTAAAAGCATGAGACAATTAAAACAAACAATAAAAGAGGACAACAAACAATAGGTAACAACACAACAAGCTAGACCAGCCAACTAGTCAGAATCAAAAGCCAAAGTAAAAAGATAAGTTTTAAGACGTGATTTAAAAGACTGAATAGACTCGGCAGTACGAATATGAACAGGGAGGTTATTCCAGAGTCTAGGTGCCACGGATGCAAAGGCCCGGTCACCTCTCGACTTCATTCGAGACCTAGGGGGCGATCGTGGCTCAAGAGTTGGGAGTTCGCCTTGTAATCGGAAGGTTACCGGTTCGAGCCCCGGCTCGGACAGTCTCGGTCGTTGTGTCCTTGGGCAAGACACTTCACCCGTTGCCTACTGGTGGTGGTCAGAGGGCCCGGTGGCGCCAGTGTCCGGCAGCCTCGCCTCTGTCAGTGCGCCCCAGGGTGGCTGTGGCTACAATGTAGCTTGCTATCACCAGTGTGTGAATGGGTGGATGACTGGATATGTAAAGCGCTTTGGGGTCCTTAGGAACTAGAAAGCGCTATATAAATACAGGCCATTTACCATTTTTTTCTAGGTTGTGCTAGAAGCCTGTGATTGGACAATCTAAGTGCTCTGTTGGGATTGTATAAGTGGAGTAGTTCAGAAAGACATGTGGGTGCTACATTATTCAGAATATTAAAAGTGAACAAAAGAATTTTAAAATCTATGCGATATTTAACAGGGAGCCAGTGTAATTTGGCTAAAATTGGAGTTATGTGTTCATGGATTCTCGTACCTGTTAAAAGACGCGCAGCTGCATTTTGAATTAACTGAAGCCATCAAAGAGAAGATTTAAGAGAAACTCAAGTGAAGTGAGTGAAGTGGATCGGGTTTTCACCACTGCAGAACACATCCACATATGTCAGGGAAGTGGGAGGGGCAGTAGGAGTGGTGGAAGGGACAGTGAGGGGAGCAGTGGGAGGAGCAGTGGGAGGAGCAGTGGTTTGTAATGAACTGTGTGGGGAGGGGAAGGTAACAAAGCCTGCTGGTGTCCCTGTAACTGTGTCGCTGATCCATTTCTGGTACTGGGACACAGGACTGTAGGCTGAAGGAGATGAAGTGCATCCAGGCAAACTGAAAACTCCACTCTGGAGCCAGACTGATTTACTCTGAGTCATGAGTGGCACTCCAAGAGTATCCTGTGGAAAGACAGTGATGAAATTTTATCAGGACAGATGTGTAACTCTTAGAGGTCGACCTTTTTCACCTGAGAAAGTTTCAACTTTCTCAGAGCACTTTTTTTTAAAGCAGGAACATTTTCCAACAGATATGTAACTTACATCTTTATGATTCATTTTAGAGTTTCAAAAAATCAGATCTTGGATCAGTGGATGTGCTGCTGATAATTCTGTGTTTTCCAAAGGTTGCATAAACGTATCAGATGAGTTCAGGTTAAACTGGTTCGTTTGCAGGGCTGTGGTGAAGGTTACAGAGGAGCTCGGTGCAGAGCGTGGTCAGTGTTTGAGTGCACCAAGGTTAGCAGACGCCAACATCGATTTATGCGGATCCTTAAGTTCTCTTTTGAAAGCTGGTGTTACAGAGTGCAGGCTTTGGATTTCAGCCACAGAGCTCATGTAACATCTGTTTAGATGTTGTTGAACTGAGAGGTGACTGTGACGTGACGTCAGCTGATCACAGCTGCACACAAAGAAACAAAACAAATGACTGTGTGATTGAGTCTTTCCCAGCATGTGTTCATTAATGAGTCTCACAGAGGTGCGTAGTTGTATTCATTAGCAGCAGTGTTTAACCACTTAAACTTAACCCTGAAAATAAAACACAATTTAAAAAAGATTATTGGAAATTCAAAGCAGATTTGTTAATTGATGATGGGCATGTTAAGATGGTTAAAGACCTCCTCCATAAAATTTGCAATGATGGAACAATTGAGAATTTTCAATTACGTTTAGTAAAATGAAAAGTAGACAACAAAAGGAATTTGAAAGTAAATTACTTTACAATATGAATAACTATTGTAATAGACAGTTTATCGCAGAGGCTGATAAGAAATCCCTTTTGTCTTTACAGGCTCAGTTAGATGATTTATACAAGAAAAAGGCTCGTGGAGCATACATTAGCGCTCGTGCAAAATGGATAGAAGAAGGTGAAAAAAGTACTTCATATTTCTACAATCTGGAGAAACGGAGGCAAGAGAAGAAATCTATTAATACATTAATTGTAAACGGGGAAGAATGCACAAATCATAAGACTATAGCAGAAGAAATACATATGTTCTATTCAAATTTATACTCATCTAAATATTTAATTACTGATTCATTTACCTTTTTTGATCAGATTGAACCTTATATTCAGAGAAATTTGTGATTCTGACATATTACTGGGTGACTTAGGTCAAGCCTTAAACTGAAAATGGACAAAGCTCCTGGTCAGGACGGCTTGACTGCCATCTTTTATAAATTCTTCTGGAAAGAAATAAAATAATTTTTCTTCAAAACTATCAGGGAAATCATTAGTAATGAAACATTAGCAACAACAATGAAACAGGGTCTTATCTCCCTTATTCCCAAACCTGGTAAAGATAAAAGATTAATCGATAATCTACGACCAATTACTCTATTGAATACAGATTATAAAATTCTTGCTCATGTTATTGCAAACAGATTAAAGGACGGCTTAGATCAGATTTTTAGTGAAACACAATCTGGGTTCCTTAAAAATCGTTCTATCCACAATAATATTAGACTGGTTTTAGATCTACTGGATTATAATCACTTAATTGAAGATGATGGTGTGATTCTTTTTTTAGACTTTTATAAAGCATTTGATACGGTCGAACATCCTTTTATTTTAAAAGCTTTACAGTATTTTGGTTTTGGTAAAAAATTCATAGATTTAATTTCTTTCTTATACTCTGATATCAATAGTTCTATTTCTTTACCTTTTGGAACGTCTAAACGATTTAACATTAGTCGAGGAATCCGTCAGGGGTGTCCAGCTTCTCCTTTACTTTTCATTATTGTAACAGAACTTTTAGCTATTTTCATGAAACACAATCCAAACATTCAACCACTGAATTTGATGGGAGCCCCATTGATCATAAGTCAATTAGCAGATGATACTACACTATTTTTAAAGAACATGTCACAGGTTCCTCTCGCACTAAATGAAATTTCACTATTTTCAAAGGCCTTTGGTTTGTACCTGAATATTAGAAAATGCGAATTATTAACTATTCATGATTGTAAACCCAGTATCTCTCTTAACATAGCTGTTAAAACTGACATTAAATATTTGGGTATTATAATCTCAAAGAATACAAATATTGAGAAAATCTACATGTTGAGCATATTACCCAGAAATCTAAAAAGATCCTAATCAGCTGGTTACAAAGACACCTCTCCATCTTTGGACGCGTCTTGCTTACTAAAACAGAAGGTATCTCTCGACTGATTTATCCATCACAGTGCTTATATGTTTCCAATAGACTAATCAATAATATAAATCAAATTAACTTTAATTACATTTGGAGAAACAAGCAACATTAAATTAGGAAGAATCATGTAGTGAAGTCATTTGAAGAAGGAGGTTTGAATGTGATTGATTTTAAAGCAATGGATGGTTCCATCAAACTTAAATGGTTGCAGTCTTTCATAAATAACTCAAACAGTATTTGGTTTTATTTCCCCAAAGTAATTTTCGAGAAGCTTGGTGGCACTGAATTTCTCTTAAAGTGTGACTTTGAAATTTCCAAATTATCAATTAAATTATCCAATTTTCATAAACAGGTTCTCCAGTACTGGAAAATTTACAAGCACAATTTTTCTCCACATACAAATTCGATTTGGAACAACAGATGTATATTGATAAAAAGAAAATCATCTTTTATAAGGATTGGATGGATCATGGTATTTGGACCGTTTTGCACCTTTTAGACAATGACGGCAATTTATTATCGTATAATAAATTCATAGATAATTATGGCTTATCATGTACTCAAAGTAAATTCACTCAAGTTGTGAAAGCCATTCCCCCTGCAATGATTCAGATGGCTAAAGCCAGTTTAACCTATTCTTCCTCTATAATTCGTGAACCGTCCTTAATTATTGATGATCATCAATTTAAAGGAAAGACATGTAATAATAAATTTTTAAGGACACTTCTAACCAAACAACTTTTTTCCTTCTCAATTAAAAAGAAAATATTTGTTTAAAGATTATAATTTGAGGTTTTTGACTAAGTATCTTTCTTTCCCAATTCCACCAAAAGCAAAAGAAAATCACTTTAAAATCTTAAATGCCATATATCCATCCAATGACTATCTTCACAAGAAATTCAATATAGATACGAATGCATGCACTTTTTGCAACACTGATATTGAGACTACAGAGCACCTTTTTTATTCCTGTGCAGATCTTTTGGGATGATTTTCAGTACTGGTTAACCTCTAAAAATATTGACTGCCCTTCTCTAACCTTTCAAGTAATTAGATTTGGCCTACAAACAGAAAATAAGAAAATAGAATTTAGGATTAACAACTTATTTATAGTTGCAAAGCCGAAGGCTGTCCAAATTCGTGGACTCCTCCGAATGCAGCCGACAAATGTGTCCTCCTTTTCCCCGAATTTGAAGGATGGGTCAGGTGTGTCCTTTGTGGCCTACCATATCCCAGAATTCATAGCACAGCCCAGCCAAACTCCAGTTTCCAACAATGGCGGTCTTTCTGAGTCACAAAATAAACTTTTAACATATTTTCAGGCGAGAAAGTAGCCGTGTAAACATCAAATATCTGCTCGGTTTATCAAGGCATCGCATATTTGCAAAAGTGCTCCGACATTTTCGGAGACGTCTGTTACCCACCAGCTCGATAGCGAGCCGGGAGCTCGAGGGTCACTGAAGAACGGCACAACTCCCGGCACATCATTTTCAGATCCCCACAGACTTTCGCTACTCGGGTTAAACGTAGTATATAAGTCACTTAGACAACCTAAAAATGTTATTGTTGGGCTTTTTCAGTGTTTTGTTTGTTCGTGTGAGACGGTTGAGAACTTACGTCAGTGTCCTCTTATATTTTAGATAGCAAGGAGCAGACAGACGAGTTTATTAAACTCCACTGAGAGAGCGGTGACGTTAATCAGAAGGCTAGACCGTCCAATTTCCCCAGCTGTTTACTTCCGGCCTACCCGACCTTCTGAGGACCCGGCAGATGTAGACCGCGAAGGCCGGGTCCTCAGGAGGATGCAGCCCATGAATTTGGACACAACCTATGTCCAGGAGACTGAAAGAAGAACAGAATCAATACAATGAAACAGGAGCAGACAGGACTGGCTCACAGACGCCTTCTGCTGGTTGCTGGTTAGTGCATAAAACTGTGTTTCATAAACACTCAAACACACCTCGTGATAGATTTCCTGTGACATGTTCATTTTTACTGTGTTCACGTGGCTTTTGTTAAAGGTCTTTGACTCTGAGTGTGTATGTTCAGCTTTTACTTTAAATGATTATGTCCTGTTATATCTGAGCTGTGAGGCTCACCAGCTGCTGAATATCAGCATCTGAATGCAGCACTCGTAAAGACAGGAAGCTTTCAGGTGAGTTTTATTCATAAAGTCATAAAAAGCTTCAAGTTTCTTCATGTAACACTTTAAAATCAGACAAAGGTCCATACAGAGAAGACTTTACAGGAAACATTAGATTAGAAAGCAGAGCGGGGTTATTCTAAGCTTCACACAGAGCACACTGTCATCTGCCTTAAAGAAGTCCAGACGCTTTTCTTTGCAAGCTCTTTTGACTACGATGACCTGGATGACTGAGAACCTTCACAGACGTCATCTGCCTTTAACACATTTTCACATCCATGCCTCTGGCGCCCTCTACAGACGGCAGTAGAAACTGCTGCAGAGCTGTGAGTCAGTGGGATGTCACACAATGTTGAAGTGTATGTCAGTGACTCAGTGAGCAGCTATTAGTGACCCACAGTCACTGTGAACACTTTACAGAGCTCCCACAGATCTAAGTGCTGACTCACCTGTTCAACATGCCAGAGGAAGCTCACATACACACAGAGCTCTGACATCATGACTCATGACATCAGCTCAGTGTAAAACATTTCAACAACTTCTTTAAGCAGTTTGGCAAAAAGGATCTCTTTTATCTAAAGGAGGCTTTTTTTAATCACATGCTAATATCACCCTTAAATTTGACCCAAAATGCACTTTGTGAAGGTGGATTCAAAAGTTCAGGGTACCAACGTTCATATATGTATCTACATCACAGATATGAAAGGTTTTCCTACTCACCTGTGTGCACTTCAAGGGCCTGACACTCTTTTCTACAGAGGCCACATCAGAGCGATAATATACTGGTTTACAGAGTCAGAGCGAGAGGAAGGATATTAATACAACTCTGAGCCTGTAGATGAAAACATCCATTACTGTGCACGTGTGTGGTTGTTGTGGTACCTGTCCTCCTGCCAGCCTTCCTCTGAGGTTTGATGGCCACCTGACAATAAGTGACCTCAGGAGGACCTGAAGACATGAAGACATGAATGAAGTGATGCTGCTGGATCAGACACAGGAAACGTCTCAGTCCTGAGAGACCTGAATCAGCTGAACGTGTCTCTGAAACACGTCTGAAACGCTCTGTGAGAACCATGAAACTGTTTTTGATAGAAACCCCACAAAGAACAGATCCAGACTGGGGGACAAAATGGTTTCAGGACATTTCTCAAATAAAAATGATTTTATCTTAATCTGCTGTTCTTAATAAAGCCAAAATAAAACGTGCTACATTAAAAACACATCAGTGAATGAACCTAAAGGAATCCTTCCCACCAGGTGCTCACACAGTCTGTCCCATCCTGAAGTTAATGTTAACACCCTGTTCCTGCTCCAGGAGCTGAGCTCTCAGACTCTCAGCCCATGCAGCAGGTCATGGTTACATGTCCTCTACCCTTGATCACCTCTGTGATCCTCAGAGCCACTATCTACTCTAACTAGACTCAGACATGATTATCATCTTGTATCACAGCAAGCGATTAACAGACACGCTGGTCCACAGTGTGGATTCTACACTTTGCCTCTGCTCAGTGTGAAATGGACACGATTATTTATTCACAGCCAACCAGTCGCTACTGACGAAGGAATGTAGGAAGTACAGTCCAGGTTACAGAAAATTTAAAAGAATATAGAATTAACAACTTAATTATAGTTGCTAAATTTTTCATTCACAAATGTCGCTTCTTGAAAATTACTCAAATTTTTGTTGGTTTTAAAAATGAAGCACTGCTGTGGAAGGCTTTATTTAGATAAGTGTAACTTAAATAAAGCTCACGCCTTACTTGAATTTTTGATGCAGCTTTTTGATTGATGTAACTAGATTGTATATACTTGTATATGTTATGTCACCTTACTGTACTTGTATGCTGCTTTATTCCTGACCTATACTGTTCTTTAAATGTTCCTTTGTTTGACTACTGCTTTGTTCCACTTATACTTGTATATGACTCTTCATTGACATGTCAAAATAAGCGCTGTACTGTTATATTGTTTGAGAATTAAAAAAAGTACAGTCCAGGCACCTTTTCTGCCAGGTGAGATTGAGCTGAGTGTCTGATATGTCCTAACATGTCCTAGAAATGTCTTTATGTTGGTCGGAAATCAAACATCTTCCTACTGCTGATACTGCAGCTTGCTGCAACTCGTGATTGCGTGTTCATTTCACACTCTTTCACAGTTAATAACATAATTTAATAATAGGCCCCGCCCCCGACTGTACCACCACCTTTATTAACCAGCAGCTTGGTGGTCCCATTAGTCACATACTCAAGTTATTGGAGAAACGAGAAACACAGTCACTACATTGTGAACATGTATGAATTCAGTCATCTCCATTTTCTGAACACTTTTTTTTACATTTAATGAAGCAGTTCATGAACAACCCCTAACTTTTATAAAGTGTCCTGTATTTAAAGAACCAAGATTCATAAACGAACTTTTATTCAGAACATTTAAATACAAAACTGAGTGTTACATTCAAACCAGGACAGATTCAAAAATCAGAAAGTGAGTTGTCATTTGTCCCTCTGCTGTGGTCTCTCTGTCGTTAATGTAGACGTATTAATGACATCATCGATAAAGAGAATAAAACAGCAGCTTGGTGCTGAGAAACGCCCCTTGTCAGTGTTTCCTGTCCAGCAGGGAGGAGACTTTCTGCGCCGCCTTCAGCAGAGTAACGGATCTGAGAGCTGTCGGTGGTTCCTGTGTCGGTGGTTCGGTGAGGATCAGCTGTAACGGGACTGTTTAAAGATGCTGATGTTTCTGCTCCTCGTTTTCGGTAAGAAGGCCTCTCTGATCCTCTGAGTGCGCGCGCACGGACAGCTGTGAGCACGTGTTTAAACACCACCACAGTAACGTGTGTGACGTCATTCTGTGTGGTCAGCTGCTACTCGTACATAAACCCTCTCACTGTGCGGCCTTCATGGAGGCTTTAAAAACTATAAGTGCAGTTACTACAGTTATGTCACAGAAGCCGCTGTCGTCATCATCATTATTGTTATTATTGTTATTACTGCAGATTAAATCTTTAAAAGCAAACTTTATGGTCCATTTGCCGCTGTGTCGCTCGTGCTGTATGTACTGACGTCACCCGTACTTCCCCACAGCCACGCCTTCTATTCTTCGGAGAGGATAATGCCTCAGTAAGTCTGTGGAAAACATCAGAGCTGTCTGCTGGAATTTGGGGATTGAACCGAGGCTTGTTCTGTTAGAAGCTACTTTATTGTTGTGATTTTAGCTCTGAGTTATATTAAACCTTCATCACAATGAATTTCAAGCGTATCTGGCCAAAGTGTTTTTATTTTGGGTAAATAAGTCTTCATTGAAAGTACAGAAGTAACTTTTAACCTGTAATTTTACGCAAATAAAAACTGTAAAATGACTTTTCCGAACACAAAAGTAAGAACAATGATTTTTCAAACTTATACAATTAATGAATGATTTAAAAATCAAACATACTCCTGATATCAGTTTTTCTCTCAGATACATCAGACATACAGTTTTCTGTGACATTTGTTATGTGCAGTTATTTCATTAATCATCCATCATACATGTTGAAATATCAGCCAGTACATCAGTCACACACCTTTAATGTTGTAGCAGCAGCCTGTCTCTCTCTCTCTCTCAGCAGGTAAAACAATGTGACAGCACAGGCATGTGTCACGGTTTAAACAGAAAATAACAAAGAAATGCATTTTAAAGCAGAAGTATTCACGTGTTTGTCAGCAGGTAGCAGTTCATCCTATACATCTGTTTCACTCACCTGTTAATCTGAGGCAGCTTTTCCAGATGAAACACATCTGTTTGTGTTTTATATACAACTTGTGTCTCCCAGGAGCTGCTGTGCATGTTCATGTATAATAAACTAAACTGATCACAGTCAGAGTTTAAACATGTGGAGTCACACAGACATGATATGAACTCATCAATCTAATAAATGACGATAGGCGATATATTCATGCAGGTGACTTTTTGATGGCAGAGCCATGCAATCATGCACGGACTGATTTGTGCATTTAGAATTTATAAGTTTTGTTTGGAGGGAATATTTTACTTTCTTTTCTTCTTTGTTTCAGCATTAGCATAGCTACTTTTTGGATTATTCATTTATTTGAGATGGGCCAACTCGCACTTAACTTTTTTTTTATGTCCCCAGAAGATACATTTTGATTTTTAACTTTTTGTTTAATTTTGTATTTGTTGTTTGGTCAAGTGTGTAAGACAGATAAACAGTGGATTGGCCTGTAAACACAGTTATAGTAGAAAAAAGAAGCCAGTTTCTCTTTGTTTCTTTGATTTTCACACAAACATCACCCAACAGAATAGTCCCAAAGACAGAAAGATTCAGTGAGTGGCAGCTCTGTGGGACAAATTGTCGTGTTGATACATACCAGAGAACGATACCTTTGATTCTGGATGGGTTCTCAATCTGTGGTACGCGTACCACTAGGCTCTCTCTTGTTGTAGGCGGGAAATGAACCACCATTACTTACACTCCCTGATTTTTTTAAGCGGAGCTCCTCCCACCTGATTAAATTAGGCCATTACTCCTGTTTTGGTCTCATTTTGTGAATTACAACATTTTGGACATTTGAGTTTCTTTGGATTGTCCACGAAAAGCTCACTTTAAGTTTGCAGTATAATGTGTCACATATAACCCTCCTGAATGATATCCAGCAAGTATGAAGTACAAACAGTATTTCTGCCACAAGTTATATGCAGCAAACACTTTTTGGTAGCTTGAAAATGGATGTTGTCAGTCGTTATTCTCAAAAACAAAGAAAGAGTCATGGGGAAACTGGCACAATCGGTTTTTATTGTTTTACCTACAAATTATTCAGACTTATAACCAGTATGAACAATGAGAGTAGATATACTAAACCTGTAGGTATTAATTATAACATCGTGCTGCTTGTGCTATACACTGCAAATAAACTTCAGACAATCATCATAATTTGGTTACAAGAAAGCTTAAAGTTCCATGAATGCATAACTTTGCCTAATAACAAAGGTATAAATATGTTTTGTTGCACGTTATATCAGTTGCATGGAAGTAGCTGTCTACGTAAGTATTCTAGGTGCTACAGCTTTAAGCAGCTGCACGCTCCCACTGACAGCAATCACTTGAACTGTGACCCCTGTGTGATGTAATTAGGCTGTGTAAATAAATGTGACTTTTAAAGTACAGGAGAGAGATCAATCATAAAAACATCAAAGTTCATAACCAATATCTACATTCACAGCACTCACCTCTTCATGTTTCTCTCCTCAGTTTCCCAGCATGCCTCAGGGCTGGAAGTAGAGCAGGGGGTTGAGTCTGTCCTGCTGCCCTGTCAGGTACCAGTTAATGTTTCCATGAGCTCCACAGCAGCAGTGTGGGACCAAGAGGAACTGACGAGGCCAATGGTTCATGGACGTGTGAAGAGTGGTGATGATCTTTCTCTTCAAAATGATCGTTACACCAACCGAACATCAATGAGAGCCGACGCTCTGCAGACTGGAGACCTCAGCCTTACTCTGAGGAACCCCACAGTCTCTGACAGTGGAACCTACACCTGCACCGCCCGCAAGCAAGGACAAGAGCTGAGCCGGACTGAAGTCCAGCTGAAGGTCACAGGTCAGTTCTGTTGATAGAGCTCACTCCAATAGATAAAGATATTTACAGACATATAAACATATGTGTTCACACACAGTGTAAAAACAGTGGGTGATACACCCCATAAAGCCCTACCTCCTCCTTGTACTGTGTAAAAAACACATTTTTGTACCTCTTTTTAACCTAAGTCATGCTGGGACGTTGCTTCAGGTCTTCACTTAGGTCTGTTCCACCTGCTTCACTGCACACACACAGATGTGTTGCCTCCCTCACAATTTACACACAATTGTCATAACGAACCACTTCCTTTACCGAGTTGTGCAAATGACCAAATAATCTCTGCTTGTAAGCTGTGCAGTGTACATTAACTAATGCATATAACATCGTGCAACATGAAGATTGATTAAAGTGAACATTTATAAGTATTGCCTCAAACCTCTGCACACTAATGCAAATACGGTAAAAGCAGTGAACAATAGAGGTTGTGGAGTGGTTTGTGCTCCAGAATGTGTACTCAGTATTGAAGCACTTCTTGAAACTTTGCTATGTATATGATTTATTTATTTTACCATCTATTATCACACCAAGAAAGCTGTTCTCTGTAGTGATGGGTGTTGGGTCTAAACTCAGACCCCGCTAATTCTAGAGACTTATTCCCGTGAAAGAAAAACAAGGCAACAGCGGTCGATCGTTTTCACTTGCAAGGGAGGTATCGTCTGTGTCTCACACGAAAATGACCCCGACGATGGCCTCCTCCTGCTGCCTTTTATTGAGAGACAGTTCACACAAGAAGTAACGCCCACATAGTTCTAAGACAAGGCTTTGTATGTATATGTGTGAATTTCTATATGTAAGTAGGAATGTGTGTGTGTGTGTGTGTGTGTGTGTGTGTGACCTCCTGCTGACCAAAGGGTCGTAAACGCAGGAAGCTTACATCAAAGGAAGTAGATCTTCCAGATAGGATGTATCTGCAATAAACATTCCAGCCCCTCATCCAGAACCCCGAGAATCTGGGGAGGGGTCTGTGGAATTCCTTTCATCCCACAGTTAAACAATGTAGAAATGGATGGTAAGCATAAAAATGACAAACATTTAACGATTCACTCTAACAATGGGAATTCCAGCTCTTTTTAGAGAACCGTCTCTTTCAGCTCGGATCACTAAAAAGAGCCGGCTCTAACTACTGACTGTGGTCCAAAATCAAAACTCTGTAAACAGAAAACATACAAAAAGACAGTCCAAACAGAGGATGGTGAGCAGTGCGTACAACAGAGAACTCAAACAACCTCTCCCATGTTTGTATTACAGAAGCTCCTCCAGTCTGGCCCAAAGTCCTCTCAGGTGTCCTGGGTACTCTTCTTCTCCTGACTCTTCTCTGTGGTCTCTGTGTGTATTTTGAACATAAAAGGATGAAGCAGAGTGAAGGTATATATCTGTGTGTGTGTGTGTGTGTGTGTGTGTGTTTCCACAGAGAAGATCAAACTCATTGATGTCTGTCTGTCTTGTGTTTTGCTTTTTTCTCTCAGTTCCTCAAAGCGAGTTTGTGGAGGTGACACAGGGGGTGAAGTCTGTCCTGCTGCCCTTTAAAACTACACCTGACCTTTCTGAGGACGTCACAGTGGAGTGGACTCGCACTCAACCCAAACTCATGACGGTCCACGTGTATGAGAGAGGAAACAATCAGCCACATAAACAAGACCAGGGCTACAGAGGTCGCACAGAGATGAAGGAAGATCCGCTGAGAACTGGAGACTTCAGTCTGACCCTGAAAGACTTCTACCTCACTGACAGTGGATTCTACACCTGCACCGTCTACAACAAGGATGGAAACGTGCTGCTACAGAAATCAGTGACTCTCGCTGTCAGAGGTGAGTGTAACAGCTGGTTGTCCACAGAAAAACTGAAAACAGGAGTGAAGAGCTGCTAGTTACACAGCAGAGGAGATGATGGAGGATCACACTCACTGACGTCTGTCTGTAAACTCTTAAAAGAAGTGTTACCAACAGTTGGACCTTTGGTTCTTGAGCTGATGTCAGGTGTTGTCCCTAAAGATTTTAAACATGCAGTAGTCAAACCCCCGATTAAAAAACCTGCTCTTGATCCTACGGTTCTTCCAAATTACAGGCCTACCTCTAAACTACCTTTTCTTTCCAAAATTCTTGAAAAGGTAGTTTACAGCCAATTAATGACCTTCCTGGTAAAGTAAAGTTTTAGAGGTTTTCCAATCTGGTTTTAAACCCTTTCATAGCACTGAATCACCCCTTTTAAAAGTTTTTAATGACATATTTTTAGCTGCTGATGCTGGGAACTGTGTTGTTCTTTTAGATTTGACAGCTGCTTTTGATACAGTGGATCATGACATTTTACTTATTTGTTTGGAGCACTGGAGTGGTTCAGGTGCTACTTGGCAGGGTGAACTTTCTGTGTCAGTCTCTGTGACCATGTCTCTGCTACGCTCTTGTGTGGTGTCCCACAGGCCCCCTCCTCTTCTCTTTATATCTGCTTCCTCTTGGTTCTGTACTGAGAAAGCACAGCATTGCATTCCACTTTTATGCTGATAACTGTCAGATCTATATCCCTCTAAAGAAAAAAGGCACATACTCCACACAGCTATTACTTCAGTGTCTAGATGACATTGAGTCTTGGATGTCTGTTAACTTTTTAAAATTCAATGATAAACTGTGCTGAATCATAGCATAAGCCAATCACTCAGGACTCACGAACCCCTTACCTCCTGGCTCACAGCTCAAACGAGTTGAACGAATCACTGACTCACTCACTCACCCCCTCCCTCCTGGATCACAGCTTCTTCTTCTTGGTTGGCAACTAATGTTAAAGCACTTTACCGCCCCCTGGCTCACAGCTCAGTGGACATTTAGATGAGAAAATATATACACAAAATATATGACACATTTAAGGAAAATACCAATAAAATAAAATAAAAATAAATAAATGATCCCTTTAGAATTTTTTTTGCTCTTTTTTTGCTCTAAAGAAAATAGTTGTTTTCTTTTACAATCATTCATCTTAGCAGTAGGATTTACATTAAAAGAGAAACAAATTAAGTTTGAGTGAAAATATACATTTTTGCACTCTCTGGTCAACTGACTCAGTGACTCAAATGACTCAAGAAACCCGATTCACTTTGGTGAGTGACTCATTGAAACTTGATTTAGTAAAAAGAATCAAATTTACCATCACTCCTCTGAGCTGCTACAGCCTTATGCACCCACCCGCTCTCTCAGGTCAGCTGATCACTGCTCCTGAATGTACCCAGGACTGTGCGTAAACTTAGAGAAGATCGTGCTTTTGCTGTAGCAGCTCCAAAACTGTGAAACAATCTTCCTTTAGAGATTAGACAGGCCTCCTCATCACTAGTAGGGATGGGTACCGGTATCCTGTTCTGACATAAACGGTAGTAACCAGACCGAAAAGCAGCGCACATTTCAGTGCTTTACTTCGGTGCTTTTTTTTTCCCTGAGATGTGATACACTTCAGATTCTAGCCAATCATTTTACGTTTCCAAGGATAGTAGGCGGGCCCAGGTACGTACGTTCTTTTAGAACCGCGGTCAAGTGAGGGTCAAGCATAGATCCGCGCACAAGTACACTTGCGCACGTACTCACACATGCACGCGAGCGGACTCAGACATGCACGCACGTGCATAAATTGCTTTGGGACAGCCTAAAGCGGGACAGTCTGGTTGATGTCAAAAAATTCATTACAAATCATTCTTGATAGTTGATGTCCAAATTTCCACAGATTTCTCCTCTGGGACACCTACTGTACATCTGTTCCAAGTTTCATCCAGATTGACTGTAATATTCCTCAGAAATTACAGGAAACTTGTATTGTATGCATTACAGTCAATACAATAGAATTATGTCAATTTCAAAAATTCATTAAAAATCATCCTGAGTAGTTGAGGTCCAACGTTTGACAGATTTCTCCTGTGGGACACCTACTGTACCTGTGGGCCAATTCTGATCCAGATTGACTGTAATATTCCTCAGAAACTGCAGGAAACTTGCACCGGCACCGTTTCAAAAGTACCGGTTTGGCACCGGTATCGGATAAAACCTAAACGATACCCATCCCTACTCACTACCTGTTTTTAAGTCACTCCTGAAAACCCACCTCTTCACCCTGGCCTTTGACACCACGTGAGATGTTGGTTTTTATTTTTTAGTTTCATTTTAGTTGTTTTAATTGATTCTATGCGGTTTTATCTTGTTTTCTTTTTTTAATATAGCGCTGTTTTAATTTTTATGTATTGTGTGTTTTATTTACTTTTGCTGTTTTCTGTTATTCTATTGTTTTTAACTTATTTTATGTACAGCACTTTGGTCCTGTGCTGGGTATTTTAAAGTGCTTTATAAATAAAGTAGGATTGGACTGTGTTTCACTTTTTCTCTCAGTTCCTCCTCCAGAGTGGGTGGAGGTGTTGGTAGTGACCGAAGGAGAGGAGTCTGCCCTGCTGCCCTTTAAGACCACACCTGACCTTCCTCAGGATGTCAGAGTGGAGTGGGCTCTCACTGAACCACAACAAATGAAGGTCCACGTGTATGAGAGTGGAAACAGTCAGCCAGATAAACAGGACCAGGATTACAGAGGTCGCACAGAGATGAACAAAGATCCACTGAACACTAAAGACCTCAGTCTGACCCTGAAGGATCTCCACCTCACTGACCGTGGAGTCTACACCTGCACCATCTACAACAAGGATGGACTCATGCTGCTACAGAAATCAGTGATACTCAGTGTCAGAGGTGAGTGTAACAGCTGTTTGTCCACAGTGTGAATCCCAGATGTCGAAACCTGTCCGTGAAACTTTTTTTTTTTTAAAAGTGAACTTTATATTTAGACTATAATGACCTTCCTGGAACATTAGCATCTGTACTCTGGAAAGCAGGGAAGCAGGGCAAGAAACCTACGTGCACCACCAAGAACAGAAAATACTAAACAAGATATTTAAAACAAAACTAGAATTAAATCAAATTATGTCTTGATGCATGCTCAATCATCAAGGTAAGTAAATCCCCAAAAGTTGATTCTGTTCATCTGGACGCAGCGTTTTGTGGGAGAAATGTTTTGTTTCAGTCATTATGCAAATGTGCTGTTCATAGGGTTGGGGAAACCGGCAGTCAGCTGAGACCGAAGAAGTCACTCAGATGAGAGACGAAAAGTTTCTCCTACTGAAAACGCTACGTCAACATGAACAGAATCGATTCTTGGGAGTAAATAAAATTGTTAAAACTCAGTTCTTAGTACAAAGACTTCTCTTGCAAAATGTTGAACACGGTAACAAATCCGGTTGATTCCTAGCTAACCAGTTAAACATAAATAGGGAAAAAACAACTATATGTGCTGTTTATTTATCTGGGAACATAATATATGACCCTAAAAGAATAAACAACATTATTAGGGATATCTATGAAATTTTGCACTCACCACAAATAAACCCATCTAAATACGAAATTGATCAAAATTGCTAGACAGTCAAGCAACGGCACTGGATTTGCTGCTGACACGAGGTGAACTCCAGGAAGCCCTGATAAGTATGCCCAATAATAAGGCTCCAGGTCGAGTCGGCTTTCTACAAATGATTCTGGACAATTCTCACACCACAGAATGTTGCAGGAAATTGAGGAAAATGGCAGACTACCACCAAATATGAATTCTGCCAACTTCTGTCCTCACTAGATGTGAACTTGACTTAGATTATCCAGTTTGACAGACAGTGAACAGAATGAGAAGAATGCTTTCAACTCAAATTCTTTACTTCGATCTGCATCTCCAGTTTACAATGCCATGTATTTCTTTGTGCCCCCCTTTCCCTGTTAATGCCCTACCTGGTCCCCCTGGCAAAACTTTGCTAGACCCGCCCCTGCACAGTTACCAGCTGTCAGCTACATAAAGAAAGGATCTTGGTGTTATTTGTCTCTCAGAAAGAGTTCATAACTTCCCTTCAACTTATTCATGTCACCTAAAAGGTAAACCTGTTTCTCCATCACCTGTTCAGCTCTGATGAGTCAGTAAGGACATCTCCTGGTTTCATCTTCATGTTTCCCTCTCACCACATATCCAAACCGATATCATGACCAGCAGCGTTTACAGCTGTGGCTCCAGCAAACATCAGCTGATACTAGCAATTAATATTAAATACATTCTAACAACAGCTGATCAAGCTTAAACGTGCTGCTGTTGTTTATCCGCTGGTCTCCTCTTTCTAGCGCAAAGTGGGCAATAAACAAACAAGAGAGAAAAGCCGATCAGCTGATCATTGATCAGTTTTATGATTGAAGGAGCACTACCAAACAACTGAGTTATTTTTACGCATCAGCCAGCATCTGGCCAATCCACCACCTTTCATTGTTTATACCGTTACAAAAACAACAACAACAAAAAAAATCATCGGCCCATAAAAACAAAAAATCACCATCGGCCCAATGGGCAAATGCCCGGAATGCCCCATGGCCAGTCCAGCTATGGTCGGTAGGAGGGAAATTTCTTTTGCAGTTCATCTGAAAGAAGGACTTACGCTTTGGGATCTTTCAAACATCATTAGACTCGTTGCTGTGCGCTGTCTGTCCTGTCTGTGAGAGCAGAACAAGTGCTCACAAAGCAGCTGTTTGGGGATGACATCACACATGGGTCTTCTGTCGGAATATAGGAAAACCCGGACATTTTTATCAATCTCGAAACTCCTCTGCACAGAGAGCACATAAATGTCGACATCACAACACCATGAAACACATGACAAGCAACAGGGGTGGGTAATTGGTGAGAAGTAAGCCGATGTAGACCCAGCCATCCTGCCCTGCTGTTAGGTGCAGGCTGTGTGCAGACAGGAATAGGACCCAAGGTGCAGACTCCGGAGACCAAAGGTGAACTCAAAACAGCTTTAATACTGAACTCAAAAAGGGGTAACATAACATGACTGGAAAAAATCAAAATAAACTTAAACCAGAGGACTAACAGAACACACAGCTAAGTAAACGGTAGAACGCGACAGAGAGCACAGGAAAACACAGGGCTTAAATACGCAGAGGGAGTAATCAGGGAATGGGCAACAGGAGGGAAACACAGCTGGGGCAAATCAGGACTAACGAGACAAAGAAGCGTAAACTGAACACACTGAGAAAAGACAGAGACCTTCAAAGTAAAACAGGAAACACAACACAGACTGAACTTACAGACACAGACTGACTGGACACGGGGATATAGCAACTAAGGATACACAGAGACGCGAACTAGACAAGGGGATACAGCTGACAGGGGAGACAGAGCAACTAGAGACGACAGAGACAAAAACCATAAGACAGAACTCAAAGAAACCAAAGACTAGAAATTATAAATAATATAACAAACTCAAAAACCCTGGGTCAACGACCCAGGCCTCCTAACACCTGCAGCTATTTATCCAGCGCCGGGCCAGACCCGGCTTCTGACCTCGGCCTTGGAGATAAGTGGATGAAGTGAATAAGGGTAGGGAATCTATATTTCTTAACCCTCTCAGGCTCAAATTAAGTTTTAGTAACAGGAAAAATCTCATATTTGGGGAAAATTATCAAAAAAAAACCCCTCATAAAATATGTATGTGGGGTAATCAGGTTGTTAGTTTTTAACTGTTGCAAATCGGCAACGCCTGCCTCGAGAGGGTTAATACTGAAGGAAGTGAGTTCCAGTGCTGAGGAGCAGAGTGACTGAAAGCTCTGTTCCCCATATTGAGAAGACGAGCAAAAGGAACATCTAGATTAATGGCAGATGAAGATCTGAGAAAGCAGGAAACAGTGGCGATATGAAGCAGATGACAGATACAAGGAGGGGCAAGATTGTGGATGCACTTAAACATGAGAACTAAGATGTAGGATACACCATAAAAATGCATCCTAGCTTCTATGGGCAACCAGTGAAGCTGTTGAAGAATTGGGGTAATATGGTCTCTTAAAGGAGTACGAGTTACGACCCGAGCTTCAGAATTCTGAAGACGTTTTTGGTGGGACTTATTGGGGAGACCAAATAAGATGGTGTTGCAATAAATAATCCCCGAAGTAATAGGACTATAGACAAGTATGTTATGTAAGTGGAAAGTATGCAGACCGGGTTATGTAATTAATGTGAGACTGAAATCTGAAACACCCAAACTCTTCACCTGCGGGGAAGGAAGGATGTGGGAATTTTCAATATTAATGGAGAAACTGTGAGATCTGGTTAAGATGGAGGCTGTGAAAGCGAGTAAAACTTCTGTTTTATTACTGTTAAGATTGGAGGAGAACCATGATCTAATCTCCATAAGACAGTTCGAGAGTGGAAGTGATGAACTAGGTTTGGAGGAAATGTAGAGCTGGATGTCATCATCATAACAATGAAAACTGATATTATATTTTCGGAATGTATGGCCAAGAGGGAGCATGTAGATAATGAATAAAAGAGGCCCTAATACTGAACCCTGGGGCACACCAGCAGAAACAGTAAAGAAACTTGAAGAGCAGAATTTAATTTGGATAAACTAAGTGTGGTCTGAGAGATAGGAGGTGAACCAGGCAAGGGGGGTATGACTAATGCAAATGGATGCTAATGTTCAGGAGGATATTATGAGAAATGCAATCAAATGCCGCACTAAAATCAAGAAGGATTAGAATGGTTAAAAGACCAGAATCAGCTGCCATCAGAAGGTCATTAGTAATCCTTAACAGAGCAGTTTCTGTGCTATGATTGGGGCGGAAACCAGACTGAAATTGTTCGTAGAGATTATGGTCACTGAGCTATGAGTGAAGCTGGGAGGCAACAACTTTCTCAAGGAGTTTTGAAATAAAGGGGAAGTTTGATATTGGGCGAAGATTATAAAAGTTATTGGGATCTGCCCCAGGCTTTGAGAGAATTGGAATGACAAAAGGAGTTTTCAAAGATGAAGGAACAATTCCAGTGTGAATGGATAATATTAGTTATGTTACAAAACTGCGAGGCAGGCAAGCAAGCAGATGAGAGACAGGAGGGAAACACAGCTGGGACAAATCAGGGCTGATGAGACAAAGGAAGCAAAACCAGACGCATTAACATGAGACACAGACTTTCAAAGTAAAACAGGAAACATAACACAGAGACGCGAACTTGACAAGGGGATACAGCTGACAGGGGACACAGAGACATAAACCATAAGACAGAAATCTAACAAAGAAACTAAAGACTAGAAATGATAAATAATATCAAAATCAATTTCAATAATATAATAAACAAAACCCTGGGTCAACGACCCAGGCACCCTAACAAGTTATGAGAGGAGCCAATGAGGGAAGACAGGCTTTAACTAACACAGTGGGAAGAAGGTCGAGCTGACCAGTGGATAAATTAGATTTTTGAATAAGTTTTGATACATCAGGTAGGAGTAAATTTGAAAATGAATGACAGGAAGACAGTGAGGGAAACAGAAAGTCTACTTCAAGGTTAGAAGTTCCTACAGAGGTAAGTTGTTGGTGGATGTCAGAGATTATAAGAGTGAAAAAAGATGTAAGAGAGTTGCAAAAGTCAGCAGAGTCCATATGAGAGGAGAATGAGTCCAGAGGTTTTGTGATTTTACTAAACAAAGAAAAGAGAGACCTGGAGTTACCTTCACTAGAACTGACTAAGCCAGAATAGTATGCGGATTTGGCTGAAGCAATGCAGTCCTTATACAACAAGATATGATACTTATACATTTCTTTATGTATGGTGAGTCCGGTTTTCTTGAACAGACGTTCCAGTTGGCATCCTTTAGCTTTGATATGGTGCATGTTACGTGTAAACCACAGTGCTGAATGGGAAAATGAGACAGTTCGGTGTTTAAGTGGAGCAAATATGTTAAGAAGGTTATGAACGTTGACATTATAATAAGAAACGAGTTCATCAGAGGATGAGGAGCTGTGAATAAATGGAAGGTCATAAATGGGAGATGAAAGATCAGGAAGATTAATATTACTGATTTTTCTAAATGTGATGTCACAGGTTTTGGAAGCTGTTGCATTACATTAAAAGAAATAAACATATGATCGGATTGGGGAAACAATGAGTGGGGGTAACATCAGAACAGCAGACCAAATCCAAGATATGACTTATAAATAAATGTTGATTATTGTAACAAGGACCCAACACACAATGGTTGTGTTTTAGTCTCTGTCTTTCTATCTTTGCTCAGGCAAAAATCACCAGTCCACTGTCCACTCTCTGCTCCGGTGCCACTAAAAAACTCACAGCAAGAGAGAAAGCAACAGCTTGTCTGAGGCCAAATGACCAAACATTCTCAAACTTCTGTCTCCTGAGTGGCACCAGGCAGGGATGCTCACTCTCTCCTTCACTGTTTGCAGTTTTTATCGAACCAGCATTTAGACAGGCTGTAGTAATTAAGAATGTAGAACATCAACTCAGTCTGTATGCAGATGATGTGTTGCTTTTTCTATTTTTTTTCTTTTTTTTTAACCTGTCCCGTTTGGTTCTTTTGCCATCAGAATTATTGTCTAAAGGCGAAGAAAGATGCCCAACGGATTTACTTTACCAAATGGACCATCCCAGCCTTGCCGTAATGGTCCATTTGATTCACCTTTTATTGTTTATTTTATTTTCACTTGCTGAATACGGGACAGACTTGACTGGGGGAAGGAAAGGGGAGAAAGAAAGAGGGAAAGAAAAACAGCGGGGAAGAGGGACGGGGAAAAAGGGCAAAAAACAAAAACCAACAGAATAAGCAGACAAAAAATACATATATCGATCACCTGGATCACCTGTTGAGAAAGAAAGAAGAAAGCAAGCAGAAGAAAACGAGAGTAATAAACAACATCACAATGATATATGGGAATATGACAGTAAATACTAAATATTAAACATTATGGTGCAGCACGTAAGATCGACAGCGCACAGTGTGCTTTGAGGTAAGAGCCAAAAAGGGTGTAGTTTGTGTGTGATCACCCGTGTGTACACCTGTGAGCATGGACGCGCTTGTTTTCTTTTTAAAAGGTTCCTTCATGTAATGATCTGCTAGAGGGTGTGGGGGGCCACTGCCCCGTCCTCCAGGGCATGACGCAGGTATGGAGGAGATCAAAACTCCAGACGTCCAGAGGCCCCCAGAACACAAGAGACCAAGGAAGACCAACAGAGGGGCAGCCGCGCCACTATCCCAGAAAGAGCTGAGGAGAGTCCCAGATGAGGGGTCACTCAGCAGCTGCGGAGCAGAAGTCAGGGGGGGTTGCAGTGACATGCCCGTGAGCTCCGCCGGCAGCCAGCTGTGCCTGAGTGACCGAGCCCTGGGCCGAGAGGCCGAGCGCACCCCGCCTCTGAAGTGGCCCGAGCGAGCCCCAGGCTCCAGGCCCCGATAAGCAGCCGCCAAGGAGTGAGCCAGTGTGTACCTGGGCGCCCACCCCCGGACACAGAGAACCACCAACGCACCGATGTCTGAGGGCGTCTGCCACCGGCAGGGGAAGTGGTGGGGGGAGATAGGCCTCCAAACCTTGGAGGGCCTGAGATGTCCCCAGAGAGGTGACGTCTGATACCCAACCTGACATATATACACAGACATACAGGCACACACAGATACAAACATCCATTCCCACCCTCATGCTCTCATAAGCAATTATATTCCACACTCAACCAACGTGGAGACAGACATAAAGAGACGCTGTACACACAATCACACTCCCCAAGCGTACTCTAAGAACCGGGTCTGGGTACCCTTGCCCCTGGAGGGGGAAACTGCACCCAGACCCAGGTGGTGTTACCCTTTTCCCTGCGGTGGGGAGAAGCAGACCGCCCCAACTCCGCAGCAGCAGGGAGGCCCCACATTCCAGACCCCAGTCGGACGGCCAACTCCTCCTCCTAGCCCCCCCGCTCCAGCAGGCCGCAGAGAATGGAGGTGCGTGAAGACTCCAAACCTCCCTCCACCCGCTCATATGTAGTGTTGATGCATGTGTGTTCTAAGGTGCATTTAAAACCCAGGAGGGCATGGAGCTACCTGCCAGAGCAGCAGGTAAGCGCATAGCCCCTCCTGCTAGCCCTCAATGTCTATGTGTATTTAAAATTGAGAGGTGGGCAACGACGCCAGAGGTGAGGTGTACAGTCTGATGGTAATTTGGATTCTGTGTGGCGTGCCCACCCCCAAGATCCTATATGTATGTGTAATGAGAGTGTGAGTAATGTGAATGTCTAAGTTGTGGGAAAAAATTGAGGCAGAGGCAGCCAGAAGGGGACAGAGGGGGGGGGATGCCTCCTCTGCACCCTGGTGACACACCCCTACCCCAAGGCCCTGCATGTGTTGGTGATTGTGGTGGAGCGGGAAGAGGGAGGCAGCTGGAGATGGGAGGGAAGGAAGGGAGGGGCAAGTGACCCCTCCCTGGGGCCAGCTCCCCCGCTGACCCAGTAGGCACCCCCATACTCTACAACCCGCCAGGGAAAGGGGGGCCCAGGCCCATCCGGACCGGGGCCCAGTGCGGCAGCGCCGCCCGGCCCACAGAGCCCGGGACAGTCCACCTGACCCCACCACAGAGAAAACTGCACCCACCCCATCATCCACTCATCTTCCAGACTACACAAGACAATAGACGCCCAGGCTGAGCTCTTCCTCCACCTCTCCTGTATCTCCCCCTCCTGCAGAGAGAGTTCCTGAAGAGAGGAAAGCTCCTGCAAGATGTGACAACCTCCCCCACCAGTTGAAGAGCCCCCCAGGTGGCTCGATGCACCAGCGGCACCCTGCGCCAGGGCCGGGCCCCCATACACCCACCCGCCCACAACCCCGGCAACACACCAACCAGGACCCAAGCCCCTGAGGCCCGGCCAGGGCCCCAGCCCAGAGACGGAGCGCCCCCAGAACCTCACGCCCGTCCCGGACCCACGCAGGGGCAGCCAGGCTACCAGGTCAGTAACCCACGTCCGTCAGCACAGACCCTCCCCTAGCCCTGCTGCACGCAGCCACTAGGAAACCGTCACCCAAGAGCCAACAGAGCCCTTAATTGGCCATGACCGCTACCCCGGGTTGAGCCCCCCAAGGAAGATGCTCCTGGGGAACCCCCCGATGCCCTAAGCCTGTCCCTACCCCCACACCCATCACAATAGTGAAGGCGGGACCAAACTATGACCCCCCACCCCCACTAGGTGATGGAGCTGATCAAAGGAGCCCAGAGCAATTGATCTGATGTGGTGGCAGAGGCTGTATCAAGACTAATGTAATCTAATAGATAATTTCTATATTGGTTAGAATTAAGATTATTTTTATTTTTCCAGTTCATGAGGACTGTTTTCTTAGCTATGCATAGTGCAGTGAAAACCATATGGGCTATATTCTTTTCCGTAGTGACATTATCTAAGCTGCCCAACAAACACACTAAAGGGGAAGTTGGAATGTTACATTTCAGACACTTTGATAAGTCTTCACATATCTCGCGCCAAAACTTCTGAACTGGTGGACAGAACCAAAGAGCGTGGATATAATTGTCCGGTGAATTGGTTTGGCAGTGTGAGCAGTTGTTGGTAGACGTAAAGCCCATCTTGAACATCCGATGACCTGTATAGTGTACTCTATGTAGTATTTTGTATTGAATTAATTGAAGACTGGGGTTTCTAATTAGATGAAAGGTTTTTAAGCAAATATGAGACCAGAAGTTTTGGTCTAAGTTAACTGATAAACATTTATTCTCTGATATTTGCTCTTCAGCTCGAGTCTCCCTCAGTGGGAACATTTCCTGATTCAACTTTTCTTCTGTTCAAATCAAACTCCATGAGAATCAAAGTGTGAATCAGAGTCCTGATGATCAGATTCTATAGAAACATGGAGACTGTAGAGGATTTACACTCAATATGTTCATTTGTTCCCTTCAAGAAAAATCAATCAGTTCATCAAATAAACTCAGTCGTTGATTGACTCAGTTTGATTGACAGGACAGATGATCAGAGGTGCAGAGTTTTTACCTCCATCATTCAAACTGGGATCGAAGTATGGGTGGAGTTTGTGAGTGAAGGAGCAGCCAGTAAAGGAGTAGATCAGAGCTGCAGCACCTACATCATAAAAGGAGACCAGACCCTCCTCATAATCCACAAACACCCCCACCTTCTCAGGACCAGGATGAACACAGAGATCAACTGAAGGGTCATCAAGAGCTTCGTACTCATTTCCATTTCTCAGCCACACAGTCCAGAAACCATCCTGAGGACTCAGTGTGATGAATCCTTTCCTGTTGATCGACTCTGTGGTCACTCCTAAAGTCCAGTCAGTCTTTCCTTTAACCTGAACCTCAAAGTAAAATCTGCCTGAAGAGAAACTCTGCTCTCCTAAACCACAAACACACAGAGAAAATCTCTCTGGGTTGTCTGGAAGTTTATTCCTCACATCACTATGATACACTTGTTTTCTATCATCAGACAGGATGAGTTCAGGATGTGCTGTATCAGGATCCAGAGTCACATCCACCTCATACTGCTGGACCCTCTGCAGCTCAGCCTCAAACAGCTTCTTCTTCATGGGTTTCCAGACTGTTTCCTCCAGCTGAGCCACAGCTCTCCCCACAGTATCCTCATATGATGGTGGATGAACTCTGACCTCTGTCCAGCCCTTGGTGGGTGGAGCAGCTTTCAGGGAGGAGAAGCTTTGGAGGAGGTGGAGGTGGTCTTCAGAGCGTGAGAGCTGCTCCACCTCAGAGCTTCTCTCCATCAGCTCAGAGATTTCCTGTTCCAGATCTTTGATGAGACCTTCAGCCTGTTTCTCTGTAGTTTCCTGTTTGTCTTCGATCTCCTTCACAAGCTCCTTCAGGCGTCTCTCAACAGACTCCATCAGAGCAGTGAAGACCTGAACACCTTCTGCTTTCTGTCTGTCTGCAGCATCTTTACTCATCTTCACCGACTCTGTGATCTCCTGAATCTTCAGTCGTCTCTTCTGGATCATCTGCTGAATCTCAGCCTCTGTCTTCTCCAGCTCTGCCTTCTTTCCTTCATATTCTTCTCTCAGAGGAACAAACTCGTGGTTCTTGTGGTCTAAAACAGAGCAGAGCATGCAGACACATGTCTGGTCGGTCTTACAGAACAGCTCCAGAAGTTTATCGTGCTTCGTACACATCCTGTCTTCCAGGTTCTCCACAGCATCAATCAGCTGATGTCTTTTCAGACGTTTCACTGTCAGATGAGGCTCCAGGTGAGTCTGACAGTAGGAGGTCTGACACACCAGGCAGGACTTCAGGGCCTTCAGTCTGGTTCCAGTGCAGACGTCACAGGGAACTTCTCCTGGTTTGGCAGCTTGTTGCTCTGAGTTGCTGCTGCTGGCTTTCTGCTGAGCTTCACGTCTGAACTGAGCAACCATCTCAGAGATGAAGGTGTTGACCCTCAGCTGAGGTCTAGTGTAGAAAGTCTCTTTACACATGGGACACTGACAGCTCTGATTCATGTCCCAGTGCTGACTGATGCAGGTTTTGCAGAAGTTGTGTCCACATGGTGCAGTGACTGGATCAGTGAACACATCCAGACAGATGGAGCACAGAAACTGATCTTCAGATCGCAGATTGCTGGCAGCAGACATGTCTGCACTCTGAGGGAGTAAGAAAAGAAACATTTGATTCAAAATTCACTTTAAATCATGATCAATTGTGGCTCAAGAGTTGGGAGTTCGCCTTGTTATCGGAAGGTTGCCGGTTCGAGCCCCGGCTTAGACAGTCTCGGTCGTTGTGTCCTTGGGCAAGACAGTTCATCTGTTGCCTACTGGTGGTGGTCAGAGGGCCCGGTGGCGCCAGTGTCCGGCAGCCTCGCCTCTGTCAGTGCGCCCCAGGGTGGCTGTGGCTACAATGTAGCTTGCCATCACCAGTATGGGTGGATGACTGGATGTGTAAAGCGCTTTGGGGTCCTTAGGGACTAGTAAAGCGCTATACAAATACCGGCCATTTACCCCCTGGTGTCACAGTGGACTTAGCAAAGTTGTACTGAAACATTTGACAGATTTTTGAGCGCCGTGTACCACATAAAATCGTTTCGAGGTCAGTAAACACAACCAGAATTCACACACGGGATTATAAGGGACACTGTCGATTTTCAGAAAAATCAAAGGATTGATTTTAAGTGTGCCGTATTTTCCAAACAACACGGTAATAACGACGGCCCGCTAGCATGCTCTACCAAAAATAGTGCTTTGTTGTGTGTGGCAGGATGAATGTTATCCCTCGGTCCAACCCACTTTCAGCCTGGCGCATTAGGGGGCGCTAGTATAAATAGTGGCCATTTGAGTGTCCCTGGATCGCTTACCTGTGATCTCCTTTTTGGTCACCTGACTTCCCTTTGGTGTTGCCGAGATTATTTGCGGGTTACGCTTCTGAAGCCTCCATCGCGGCTGGTCGTAGCTGTGGAAGCCTCCTCTGAGCCATTCTGCTCACGTTTTATGACGCGGCTTACTTGGAAGTGTGGGCCTTAGTTTTACGCCAAGCTACGCGAACTGAAGTACTGCTGTTTTGCTTTGCTTTGCTTTGCTGTGCTTTTACCGTCTGTTCCCGTTGCGAGATTTCTTTCCCTGCTGCTGCCAGCTTTTACAGTGGACGTCGGCGTGGACAGCGGCCATATGCCCGCCGGTTATGGGAGTCAGCTGGCGTGCATATTGATTGACCGTTAACTTGTAGTCGTGCAGACGGCAAGTTGGAGCAATACGGCGATTCCGTTTGCTCCTGATTTTAGAGCTTCATCCAGATTGTATGTTTTAATGTTTTTGATTTGTAGTTTGGATTTTTGTTACGCCACTGGTGGGAGGCCCTTTTTCTAGCTGTAGATCACCAGTGTGGTCCTGCAGTTGGGTTATACCCCAGCGCTACATATTAGTTTTGTTGTAATATATTAAAATTTCCTTTGTTTCTTTTATTCAGATGCGGAGCACCGACGTGGAGGAGACTAGGGTGCCTTGGTGGTGGGATCCTTTGCGTGTACACACCTGCCTTGTTTAGTTTATTAGTGTGAGTGTGTGATAGTGTGCTGCACTTGTGTCTTGGTGTGTTTTCTTTTTAGTTGGTTTGTGTCATCCCTGCCCCTCCACTGGTAAGCCTCAGCTCTGAATACCTTTTTAAGCATATTTGTACATGGATATTTATGATTGTGCTTTTATACGGTGTTTTAAATAATTATTAATAAATTGTCAACTTGTTTATCATTGAACCTCGTCTCTGTACTGAGTATAGCGAACCTAAGTGCCTTTTTGGTGATTTAGTGTTACTTCCAGTATTCTCTGGGTGAAATTCCCAGGGTGGCGTTGTCTTTTTAAAACTGAAGAGTATTTACTTTATTTCCATCTCGTGCTGCCACATGTGTATCTGACGGACGAAAGCTAAACCAGTTCCACACCACTGAAGTTGCAACATTTTTACAAACCAATTCTGGTTCATCCGTTTCATTCAACGATCCACTTTCGCTCTTCTCATTCTGCGTCACCGCCATGTGCGTATGTAAACATAGGCACTACGCATGCGCGTTTTACCCATATTCTATCGCGATATTTCATTTTCCTATCGTTGCCCAAAATTACACCGGTATTACCGTGAACGGTATGATATGGCCCAGCCCTACCTGGGACTGCAGGTTACATCAGACCTGAGCTGGACTCTCAACACCACAGCAACTGTGAAAAAAGCCCAGCAAAGGCTTTATTTCATTAGGCTGCTCAGGAAAGCTGGCATGAACCACCACCCTCTCACCCAGGCCTACAGAGGACTGATAGAGAGCATCCTCACCGCAGGCATCACTGTCTGGTATGGAAACACTACACAGACAGAGAGGAAGGCTCTGCAAAGAGTCATAAAGTCTGCGGAGAGGATTATAGGAACAAAACTTGCCTCCATGGACCTGCACATACAAAGCTGTACATACAATCTCAGACACAACAGAGCGGACAGCAGCATCACACACAGAACAAGATTCTTCAATAGCTTCTTCGACTGTTAAGACACTGAGAGGTTGATGGCTCCGTGTCAGAGCACTGGCCTTAACGAAAAAGTTATCAATCGTTTGTTTCATCTTTTCTCATTACCCACAGCTACATCCACTCCTATCAGGCTGCTCACCTCTCTCTATCCGCCTGCGCTTTCAAACGTACACACGTAGGCCTGCAGGAACATCTGGACCACGGCCAATCAGAGAGGTTCTGCCCTCTCTCTGATTGGTTTAGCCCTCGATATGGGCATAATGTGTTGTTGACCACACAGAGACTTTCAGAGTTGCAGAGATTTTCTTTTTGGTCGCATTTCTGGTCATACCGGTGTGACCTAGCATTTGTTTAGGCTACGTCCACACTAATGCATTTTTGTTTGAAAAAGCACTGTTTCCTCTCTGTTTTGGCCTCCCGTCCACACTGAGAGTTTTCTCCAAGGAAAACATTTTGAAAACGAAACATTTGGAGACGGTGCGTTTGCGTCACAGTGTGAACAGTGAAAACAGAGACTTTCTAAAACGATGATGCATGTTAGTCATGTGATGCAGTCATGTGACCAATTAAACAAAGATAGTGGAGAGCATTATACAGCAGCAGTTTTGACAGCCCTATTAAAGATTAATATCAGTCTGTAAATGCTCCACATAGCTTTTCTTAAAATTCTTCAATTCTCACTTGCTTTTGCAACTTTGTACTTTTGTGTTACTGGCAGCAACAACTCCACCTCACTGTTAGTCCATTTAAAAAACTCAGTGCTTTTCCTCCATCTTTTGCCGCGACGTTTCAAAGAGCCGGAAAGTAAATAAGCGGCAGACAGAAATGAGACAAGTCGAATCATCTTGCGTTTCATGCATGTGCAGGACTGGAAGGTAAGCGTTTTCGGCCGTTTTAATGTGGACGCACAACTCTGTGAAAACGACTGAAAACGCTAGTGTGGACGCGGACACTTTTCTAGACGAAAATGCTGTTTTTGAAATCTATCCGGTGTTCTGAGAAACCGTCCTACTTTGGCAAATCGTCCTACCCGTATAATAATTTGCCGGCGACTTCTGACTAATCCAACCCCTAACCCTAATCATAACCCTAAACTTAACCATAACCATAAGAAATATTCACAATGGGTTAAAAAAATGATGTAAATTTGGGGATTGTGTTAGGTGCATGTGCAGCGTTTGCGCAGAAACAACAGGTAGGATGTTTTGTGAGGAAGGATAGATTCCCAGAACACCCGGGCTAGTGTGGACACAGCCTAAGTCGCACCATGGAGAAATGAGGTGGCACTCTAGAGCCCTGATTGTGTTGATAGGAGTTAGGGCTGGGTATCGTCACTGATTTCTAGAATCGATTCGTTTCCGATTCACAAGGTCCCGAATCGATTCGATCCACGATTCGATTCAATTCGATTCGATTGGATTCGATTCAATTAAATTCGATTTGAATCTGGGAAATTTTGACAGTCAGAAATATTATAATTCAGATCAGTACATTTACATATTTTTGTATCTATAAAAAGGAAGCTGACACACGCAAGACTTTATCAAAGGTGTGAGGTCACAGCAGATGCCTTTGTGTCAAAGTAGCTGAAGATAAAACACAGAAAAACATGAAGGTGGTTTTCCTGGCCTGGGATTTTATAAAAAATATTTTGCAGTACATCAAAAACGAAAGAAAACCATTAATCAACATATGAACATTACCTCTGAGTTACAGCGGTTTTATTAGAGACATGGCTAAGCGTTTTGCATTTTGCATAATTTTAAAAAGTTTAAATTTGTTCAGTATTGAACGGCAGAAATTAGGTTTTCTTTTCGGAAGTAAGTAAAAGGAAAAAAACAGCGGCCGACAGCGCTGTAAACAACGGTAGACTTGTGCGTAACAAGCAAGCGAATAATGCAGAAAACAGATTTTTAGACGGGAAACTGTTCTTGAAGTACAGAAAGAGAGAGAGAGAGAGAGAGAGAGCGAGAGCTGTGCATGAAGTGTGATTTTTATCGTGGTGGAAGCAAAACAGTAAAAGTCAGAGTGATTTCATGACGATGTTTATGTGAAGCGTAGTTTGGATCTTCTTTTGCTGCTGGTTCAGTCAATATTGTTTGGAGAGAGATCAAACTAACAGCTTTAGAATCAGCACAAAAAGGGCGTGAACACAAAGCGCGGACCTGCCGACAGATCAGAATCAGCGAGCTGTCGGCTTTCAGCCCCGACCGTGTCCGTGCCGTTGTTGTGCCAAAAAGTGATTGTCTGCCAGAAAGTGATTGCCGTCCACGGGAGCGCGCGCAGCCGCTTAAAGCTGCAGCGCCCGTCGGGTGAGAAAGGCGACATCTCACTGATTCTGATCCGCGGGTCCGCGCTGTGTGTTTACGTCCTTGTGCAGAATCCGTGCACCTGCTCTCATTTACTGTCTTAGCTGTTTGGTGGTTGTTGAAATTTTGTGAGGTTTCACCTGAGATTCTGGCGTTTCGGGCAAAATAAATTTATATTAAAAAATCGATTCAGGATTTTAATGAATCGATTTCACGTTATCCAAGCCAGAATCGATTTTAATCGATGAATGGATTTTTAAAACCCACCCCTAATAGGAGTTATGTGGGTTAGTTCAGCTTCACCACTAGGGGGCTGTCTAAACCAAATTGTGATATATACTGTGTTATAGAAGCAGCGGCAGGTTATGTTTACATGCATGGATGTGAGCCACGTTAAAATAAAGAAGCTTGCTCACTACTACTGATGTTTTATTAAAAACACGACATGGTACCAGGAGTGAACCAGTAAAGCAGGTCATCATGGACAGTGTTAAGCCGCCAGATGCTGTCAACTGGAACGGAAATGTGGACTGTGAGTGGCGAACTTTTAAACAGCAGTTTATGCTATACCTGCAAGCTGTCGCCCTAGATAGTAAGCCTGATACACGGAAGATTGCACTGCTTCTTACCATAGCAGGTCCACAAGCGGTGGAAGTATATAACATGTTTGTGTTCGCAACTGCACAAGACAAAGAAAAGTTTGATGAAGTAGTGAGAAAGTTTGATGAACACTGTTCGCCCAAAAAGAATGAAACATTTGAGAGGTATCTCTTTCGGTCACGTATACAACAGCCTTCAGAGAGTTATGATACGTTTCTGACTGACCTCAAGTTAAAGGCAAGAACATGCAATTTTGGACAGCTGCAAGAATCTATGATAAGAGATCAGATCGTATTTGGAATAAAAGATACAAAGATAAGAGAGAGGCTTCTGTGGGAGGCGGATCTGACTCTAGCAAGTGCTGTGAAAGTATGTCATGCCAGCGAGCTCGCAATACAACATGCAAAAACCTTCAGCGGGTCGCCGAGGGAAACAGACACGGAAAGCACAGCTGTAGCTGCAGTAAATACACGGCAGGCAGGGCGCACTTACAAAAAAGAACAGAAAGAATCAAAAGACACGTTCTTGTGCAAAAGATGTGGCACAAAACATGGAAGGAAACAATGCCCAGCTTATGGTAAAATATGCAAAAAATGCAATGGACAAAACCATTTTGCCAAGCAATGTTTTTCAAAGAATAAGCAAAAAGAAAGAGTACACACAGTAGAAGAAACTGCTCCCAGTGACACGTTTTTTGTGGGAATGGTAATGCAGCACGATACACCCATGGACTAACCTGCAGTCAGTACAGTGAAGCAGGACAAATGGACAGAGACGTTACCAGTGAATGGAGCCCTGGTAACTTTCAAACTGGACAGAGGAGCCAAGGCTAATGAGCTGGATGTGAAAGCAATGAAAATGAAACCACACATATTCCAAAATAACAGTTTACTCCAAGCATATAATGGAGAACCAATCAAAACCAAAGGTAAATGCAGGCTCAGGGTACAAGTAAAAGGAAAATATCACAGTCTGATGTTTATCATTGTGCCGGAGGGACATGAATCTCTGTTGGGAGATAAAGCATGTGAGAGACTCGGCCTAGTCAGACAGGTATACAGCATAAACAGCTCTGAGCCCAAAAGTGTGAAAGAAATAGTGGATCTGTACCCAGACATATTCAAGGAGTTTGGAGTCTTACCCTTCACCTACAAGATAAAGCTGAAAGAAGGAGCTCAGCCTGTGGTTCATGCACCTCGACGTGTTCCAGCTGCTCTTAAAGACAAGCTTAAAGAGGAACTAGAGCGGATGGAGGCACTGGAAGTTATAAGAAAAGTTGAAGAACCTACTGAATGGGTTAATTCCATGGTGTGCATTAAAAAACCAACCGGCGCTCTTAGAGTTTGCATGGATCCGAAAGATTTAAATGCCAACATACAAAGAGAGCATTACCAGATACCTACATGAGAAGAAATAACAAGTGAAATGGCTGGTGCAAAATGTTTTAGCAAACTAGATGCGTCTCAAGGATTTTGGCAACTCAAGCTTCATGAGGACAGTACAAAATACTGCACGTTCAACACGCCATTTGGACGTTACTGCTTCTTGAGAATGCCTTTTGGAATTTCTTCAGCTCCTGAGATATTCCACAGGACCATGGAGTATATGATCGAAGGAATCGAGGGAGTCAGAGTTTATATGGACGACATCATTTTGTGGGGATCCACACTACAGCAGCACAGTGAGAGACTAGCAAAGGTTTTGGAAAGAGTGAAACGTTATGGACTTAAACTGAACAGAGCAAAATGTCAGTTTGGCGTGGGTGACATTACCTTTCTCGGTGACAAGCTGACAGCTGAAGGCATCAAGCCAGACAAGGAAAAACTACGAGCTATACTGGAAATGCCACGTCCTGAAGATAAAAAAGGTGTGTTGAGAATCCTAGGAATGGTTAACTTTATTGGAAAATTCATCCCAAGCCTGGCGGCCAAAACAGTGCACCTGAGACAGCTTCTACACAATAGCTGCGAGTTCAGATGGAATAAAGAACTGGAAAACGAGTGGCAACAACTGAAAAAGACACTTACAACAGAGCCAGTTTGGGCGTATTTTGATCCAAAAAGAAAAACAAAAGTGTCAACAGATGCATCGAAGGCCGGGATTGGCGCGGTGTTGTTGCAGGCTTATGGAGACTACTGGAGGCCAGTGGCAAACGCCTCAAGAGCAATGACAGAGACAGAATCTCGCTACGCCCAAATAGAAAAAGAGACATTGGGGCTTGTTTTTGGATTTGAAAAGTTCCACACCTATGTCTATGGTTTGCCAACATTTGTGGCAGAGACTGACCACAAGCCATTGATAGCCATAATCAAGAAAAACTTAAGTGAAATGTCTCCACGCATTCAAAGATTGATGATGAAGCTACAGCGCTATGATTTCAACTTGATCTACACACCAGGTAAACACATTGTGTTAGCAGATGCGCTCTCTAGTGCCACAACCCCAAACAAAGAGCAAAGCTCCACAGAGATGGATGTAAATATACATGTAAACCTGGTAGCAGAGCCACTTCCTAAGTCAGACAGAAAATCACATCAGATCAAGGCTGAAACACAAAAGGACTCTAGTCTGCAAAGAGTTATAACACTGTTGAATGGGAAATGGCCAAGAGGTGAATGCAAAACATACTACAACATAAGAGCAGAACTAAGTGTTGTGAATGGACTTCTGCTAAGACAAAACAGAGTAGTAATTCCACACTCACTTAGAGGAGACATCCTGAAAAGACTGCATGAGGGACATCTAGGCATAGAGAAATGCAAACGGAGAGCCAGAACAGCAGTCTATTGGCCAGGTATAAATCCAGACATTGAGAAAATGGTTTCAACTTGTGATACGTGTATCAAACACCAGGCCAAACAACCAAAAGAGCCTCTGACCATAACAGACATACCGGAGGAACCATGGCAGAAAGTGGGAACAGACATTCTCCACCTGGGAGGAAAAAACTACCTGCTGGTTATTGATTACTTGTCAAACTATCCAGAGATGGCATTATTGTCCAACATGTCAGCTACTTGTGTCATAACGCACATGAAATCAATATTTGCTAGACATGGGATACCACAGATTGTTCATAGTGACAATGGACCTTGCTATAGTTGTAGAGAATCCCAACTATTTGCTCAGGAATATGACTTTAAACGTGACCTCAAGCCCCCTGCATCCACAGTCCAATGGGAAAGCAGAGAAAGGTGAGCACATTGTGAAACAGTTACAAAAGAAAGCACAAGATAGTAAGGCAGATCCTTATTTGGCACTACTGAGCTACAGAGCATCACCACTGGAGCATGGCAAGTCACCAGCAGAAATATTAATGGGAAGAAAACTACGGACCACTCTTCCTTACACAACAACCAGGAAACACAAACAAGTGAGAGACAAAATGAAACAGTTGCAGAAGAGACAAAAGGTCAACTTTGACAAGTCCTCAAAAAGTCTAAAACCACTCCCACCCAATGAAGCAGTCAGAGTGGAAGATGCAAACATCTGGACAAAGAGAGCAACTGTACTGGAGGAGGTAAACCCAAGATCATACAATGTGAAAACTGAAGATGGACTGATATTAAGGAGAAATCGGAGGAGTTTACTGTACACTCAAAAGACAATGGGACCATCGGAAGGACAGTGTGATGACAACTCGTGTGTGTGTGTGTGTGTGTGTGTGTGTGTGTGTGTGTGTGTGTGTGTGTGTGTGTGTAAAAAAAAAAAAAAAAACACCACACTGTCTAAACCAAATTGTGATATATACTGTGTCGTAGAAGCAGCGGCAGGTTATGTTTACAGGCATGGATGTGAGCCACGTTAAAATAAAGAAGCTTGCTCACTACTACTGATGTTTTATTAAAAACACGACACTGATGAAGTGAACAGAGTGAAGATTTGTGTAGAAACAGGAAGTGTGATCAGCTGCACTCACCACTGTTGCTGAGAGAAACCTGATGGACTCCAGTGAATCTTCTTTTAGAGACAAACAGGACTCGACTGCAGCTCTGCTGCTGCTCTCTCACACTTTCACTTCTGGAAAATGACGTTGAACTTCTTGTCTTTGTTCCCCTCTTCCTGCCTCTCCCTTTACAGGAATCAGCCGGTCTGTACTCTGACTGTGTGCAGCGGGCGGAAGGTGTGAGGAGTGGTGTGTGGGTTCACACAGTAATGACGGCCTCAGGTGATCAGGAGAAACTCACCTGGATTTCCTTTTTCCACAGCAGACTGAGAGCTTCAGGTGGACCCTGAAGGAGGTCTCAGACACAGGTGGTAAAAGTACACACAGTGTGTACTGAAGTAGAAGTACTTCTGTTAAAAATACTCCAAGTACTAATTCAACTTCTTTACTCAAGTAAAAGTAAAAAACTGGCTGTGAAATGTAAGAGAGTAAAAAGAGTTGATTGAAGAACATTTCTAACACATGTGTTTATACAAAGCTAACTGAACCATGTGCTACATCAACGTAATAATAAAATATTATTCACTTTATTTCTGTCTAAATTCGAATTCTAATAAATATTTTAGCTTGAAATAAGGCAAGACAAGTTTATTTATATAGCACAATTCAACAACAAGGTGATTCAAAGTGCTTTACAGAGACATTAAAAACAAAAACAAATAAAAAGCATGATTTAGAATTGATTAAAACAAACAACAAACAAACAAACATTTTCCGTGTTTGATGTGTGTGGCGGGGCGTGGTCTGGAGTGCTGCTGCAGGGGAGGCGGACGCACCTGAGCGACATCGTGTGAAAAGTGGTCAATAAAGAAACGCTAAAAAGCGTGTTCATGCAAACATTGTCGGGTCTGCCCTGGTACAATGGGACTTCTGCTCCTGAACCTCTGTGCACAACGTCTGCAAATTGGGGCTGTACAAAGTCTCTTCATCTTTACGCAAGACTGTAAGCTGTCATCTGTGAGGCACGAGCGGTGTTTGTTTTTACCGTAGTTCATGGTGGAGGATGGCTGCTCTAGTGCGTTTTGCTCCCTGTAGTCATATGAATGGCAAACTACACTCATTGGCAGCATCATAGGCACACTTTAAATTTCTTCTGAAATTTTGGCTCTCTAGTTCTAAGTGTCATCACCAGAGGTTCCATAGTCAGAATAAATAACACTGGAGATAACGGGCACCCCTGATGAGTGGAACGCTCCAATGTGACAGGTTTAAAAAGTATTGTTTGTTACAAAAGTTGAACCCATCTGAGAAAATTATTTCCAAATCCATATTTGGGAGAACGTTAAATAAATCTGACCAGTCTATTCTGTCCAAGGCCTGACGAGCGTCCAGTGATAATAAAGCTGCATCGTTAGCATCAAATCTCTCGTGAATTATATTAGAACCCTTCTTATATTGTGAAACCCTTGATGCTTTGGTACAAAGCGAATCAAATGTGCGATCCAAGGGTCTAAACTTCAGGCTAAACATTTAAAGTATTTTAGTGTCAACCACCGTCAGACTCATTGGTCTAAATGATGAGTGTTCTGCAGGAGGTTCACCAGGTTTCACAGTACTCACTGCCTGTCTCACAGTGGGTGGAGAGCCTCATTTTGATATGCTTCTACATACATGTTAAAAAGCTGAATTATTCTTTTTTTATGGGAAGGTTTTGTAAAATCGGAAAGCCATCTGGCCCAGGTGCCTTACCACTGTTAATGATAGCCTATCTCTTCAATAGTTAGACGTCTGTCTAATTCCTGCTTTGTGTCTTCTGTTCGTGTCTGGAACTGAAGTTCAGATGGATCGACTGATACATTCTTCTCACTCTGCATTTCCTTCATTCTCCATATCAAGAGTTTTCTCGCTTTCCCTCCTTGGTCATACCAAGACTGCAACATTAGACTTTTTGCTGATGCATCAGAAGAGAATTTATTATATTCAGTTCTCAAATGTAACAATTCACTTTGATGATTCGTTGCTAACGTTTAAGTCTAATTCCAAAGATCTGTTTATCTGTTTATCCAGGGGTTTCCATTTGTTGCTGAGGATTTCAACTCTAATATATAATTTGAATGAAGTTTCGTATCTCAAACTCATTTTCTATTTTTTTTCTTCTATAAATGTAACAAATTCACATTTCTCCAGCCATTTTCTGTCAAACTGTCAGTTTGGGTTGTTATGGATAAACTTTCCTATATTATCAGACTGAATGACAGTCGAATGACAGCAGAATTCTATTTAATCAGGATTTTGTTTCCTCCACCAAGTTGATATAAATTGATTGATTAATCGTCTAGTTTGGGCTTTATAGGTATCTGAGCCTGTTGATCTATACTCTGGTTTAGAGTACAGTTAAAGTCTCCTCCAATTATATGAAGTCCTTGCAAAGTGGATACAGTAAGAAACAGATCTTCAAAAAATGTAGGTTGATTTTAATTTGGTCAGTACAAACTCACTAAATTTAAAGTCTTCGGAGAGATGGTTCCCTTACTTGTTTTTGTTCTGTATTATTAAAACAACAGCGCATTATGGTGATGCTGAGTTAACACATATTAGAGTAAAACAGAAAAATAAATGGAGAAAATAAACCCTGGCATGACACGTTACACAAAGCAGCTGTATCTTCCCATCGTGGATGAATCCTCATCTTCCATGGATTATATTGAAAACTGCAGAACATTCCTTTCTCAGCGAATACTTTTCTGATGATGTTGAACTCGGCTCGCTGCTGGACGGAGTTTGTTCCATCGTGCTCGATGTTAAGTTGTTTTGTGGAGCGGAAAACAAACTCCTGATCTTGGAGGTTCAGGAATCAGATAAGGACACCTGTGTTGGTTTGGCTTTAGAGGTGTTAGGGTGCAACTGCTGATCCTCGGCGCCATCCCAGAGACCAAACAGACGCAGGTTCTTCCTTCGGACGTGGTTCTCCAGGTCGTCAGTCTGATTTTCAGCTTCCTCATCACACCAGGACAGAAACACATGAACATTAGACCGGAGCATTCGGGGAGTGAAAGCAGTATTTCAACCTTTAAGCTGAACTAACTTTTTACTCTCCCCTTCATTGTCTCCCTGGTGTCAGAGAAGTCCGACCTGTTATTGGACAGGACACCTAAATGAACCTCTAAGAGATGATGTCATCAGTGACCAATCAAGAACGAGAATAGATGACTGACACAACCGTGCTACAATAACTCTTAGTTTCCCTGTCACTGTATTTTAGGAGTGTGAAGCTATAAAGTTATTTTAAAAAACTAACCCAAGCCTGAGAGTCGTGGTTGTGGTGAAGCACAGGGAGCTCTGATGGCCCGGACTCGCCCCTCAGGTGGAGCTCTGCACAGCCACACTGAACCAGCTCACACACTCAGCTACACCTCTTAGTTTACATCAGCTTGTTGATGTTTAATCCATCCACCAACACTAACCTGTTGTAGTTTACTCTCATTTTGAGTCGATCAGCTGACTCCCAGATCACAGCACGGCGACACACAACAGCTGCTGAACACACAGTTTCACTCTCGGGCTCCTGCTTCAATCTAGTGATCATCAGTGGTGCTGAATGATGACACAACACTGACAATTTCCACAGCCACTAATTAAAAAAACTTGGAGGCAAAAACAATTTTATTTTATTCCTAATAAAACAAAGTTTCAGCGTCAACAAAAACTTTGCAATGTGACAAATTCTGATCTATAATGATAATAACACATCACATAAAACACATTTTTTAATTCTGGATGTAAAGAATTAAATAAATGAAACAAATTGTTCATTAAATCAGTAAGAATGTCACATTTTTCAGTAAAATACGTGAGTCTCTTACAGTAACAGCTGGTATGTTATTTGCTGTTATATCCTCATGAGAAGATTTCATTTCATATTAAAATTGCTAATATGTTTCATTTACATTTGAGCCTGTTTCTGCTGGAGGTTTCTTCCTGTTAAAAGGGAGTTTTTCCTTCCCACTGTCGCCAAAGTGCTTTTTCATAGGGGGTCATATGATTGTTGGGTTTTTCTCTGTATGTATTATAGTAAGGTCTACCTTACAATGTAAAGTGCCTCGAGGAGACTGTTGTTGTGATTTGGAGCTGTATAAATAAAATTGGGACGGTCTAGCCTTCAGATTTGCGTCACCGCTGTGTCGGTGGAGTTTAATAAACTCGGCCGTCTGCTCCTTGCTATCCAAAATATAACAGGACATTTTCATTCATGTTGTGGTTGAACTTAGAAGCTTTGTTTTTACTGGTCTCTGGAATATGTGTCACTCTGTATATTACCCTGCACTTTGCTCCATGTAGTGAGAAACCGTTACTGCCCGGTGAGAGTGATAGAAAAGAATGAGTTTCAGAGTGCACTACACACAACATCATCAGGGACTGTCACGATCGGGGGTAGCGCGCGAATTAAACACAGCAATTCGGCGTGCCCGTGTGGCGTGCTGGCTAGACCCAAACACGGTGAAGGCTAGCGATGGGTTGGAGCAGGCACGTGGTTACTCTAGTAACGATCGGTGCACAAAGCACGACTTCGGAACAGACGTTACAGAGGGAGAGCGAACTGAGCCGGGATGAGTGGGAGAGTCAAGAGAGAAAACACTCACGGTTGCTGAAGCAGGCGGAGACTGACGTCGGCGAGGGTTCGGAGCTCCTGACATGAAGAGATCGATGTCTGAGCTGATCACCGCCTGACAGGACCCCCCCCCCCAACCCTAACCCGCCCAGTCCACCAAATGCTGGACCCCCCGACCCCGACGACGGGAATCCAAGATCCGCCGGACGGTGTAGACAGGATCCCCCTCGACGAACCGGGGCGAGGTGGGGCCGGGGAGGGGGGCGCCAGCGAGGAAGTAATGCGCCGCTTGAGCTGCGAGACGTGGAAAACAGGGTGGACCTTCATGGCGGACGGAAGCCGGAGACGGTAAGTTACAGGGTTGAGCCGGGTGGTGATCTCATACGGGCCAATGAACCTGGGAGTGAGCTTCCTGGATTCGGTACGGAGCCTCAGGTGCCTCGTGGAGAGCCAGACGCGATCCCCCGGCTGAAACAGATGACCCGGACGGTGGCGGCGACGATGCTGCTTGGTGTACCGAGCGTTAGATCTGGAGATGGCAGCCCGCGCCTTGATCCAGGCCTGACGACAGCGGCGGACCATCCGTTCAGCCGCAGGCACTTCAACCTCCACCTCCTGATGGTCGAAGATAGGGGGATGGAAACCATGACAGACTTCAAAGGGCGAGAGGCCGGTGGCAGAAGAGACGTGAAGGTTATGAGACAGCTCAGCCCACAGCAGGTAACGAGACCAAAGCGACGGTTGGGCGGAGACGAAGCACCTTAAAAAGCGCCCCAGTTGTTGATTGGTCCTTTCAACCTGCCCATTGGTCTGAGGGTGGTGGCCGGATGAGAGGCTAGGCGAGGCTCCAATCAGACGGCAAAAGGCTTTCCAAAACCTGGCAGTGAACTGGGGCCCCTTGTCGGAGACAATGTCCTTGGGGAATCCATGAAGCCGGACGACATGGTCCAAGAAGAGCTCGGCCGTCCGTTTAGCAGAAGGGAGGCCAGCCAGTGCGACCAGGTGCACAGTCTTTGAGAACCGGTCCACAAAGGTGAGGATGGTGTCGAGACCGTCCACGGACGGGAGGCCGGTGATGAAGTCAAGGCCGACATGGGACCAGGGACAGGGAGAGGGCGGAGGTCGCCAGCCGGAGGCTGAGTCGAGGACTTAGCCCGAGCACAGGTGTCACAGGCGGAGACAAACTAAGTTGTAGGCGCTGCGTAGGTCCAATTTGGTGAAGATGCAGGCCTGGGAGAGGGAGTCGAGTGCAGTGGATAACAGGGGAAGAGGATGGCGGTTCTTGATGGTGACTTTATTCAGGCCCTGATAATCAATGCAGGGGCGGAGCCCGCCGTCTTTCTTCTTGACAAAGAAGAATCCAGCAGTAGGAGGGGAGGTGGAAGGGCGAATGAAGCCCTGTTGGAGAGCCTCAGCAACGTACTCCTCCATGGCCTTAGTCTCTTCAGGAGACAGAGAGAACAGGCGACCGCGAGGGGGCACTGCTCCCGGGAGTAACTCAATGGTCATGTCGTAGGAACGATGAGGAGGTAGAATGGAGGCTCGCCTCTTACTAAAGACTTCAGCTAGGTCGTGGTAGGCCGGAGGGATCTTATCCAGATCAATAGGCTCTGGGGGAGAGGCCTCTTCCGACTTGGAGTTCACTTTGGTCCGGGAGAGAAGGCAGTGGTGTGGACATCGGGGACCCCAATCCAGAATCTGGCAGGATGACCAGGAGATGTGGGGGTCATGGCGACTGAACCAGGGGTATCCTAGGATGAGAGGGGAGGAAGTGGCTGAGACCACTAGAAACCGAATCTCCTCCTGATGATCCCCGATAGACATGAGGACTGGCCGGGTCTGGAACTGGATCGGGTAGGGTTGGAGGGGTCGCCCATCTACGGAGGTCACCGGGAGGAATCGATCAACAGGGGTTAACGGAATGCAAAGTCGAGAGGCTAGTTTCTGGTCGATGAAGTTCTCCGCTGCGCCGGTGTCCAGGAGAGCTTTAGCTGAGAACTGCTGGTGCTTCAGGTGCAATATTACTGATAACAGAAAACGTGAGGGGTCAGAGGAAGGGGACAGGCCAGGTGGGACTCCCCGGCAGTCTACCTGGTGTCGTTGTTTCCCGGGCACAGCGGGCACTGAGGACGACGGTGTCGAGCTGATCCACAATAGGCACAGAGACCCTCACACCAGCGTCTCTCTCTCTTCTCTTTAGACAGTCTACCCAGCTGCATGGGCTCCCCGCTAAATGTGCTGCTTGGGCTAGCGGCTGCTCCTTCAGAGGGGGGAGGAGACTGCGAGGACGTGGCCCTCAGAGGCTGGGAGGGTTTAAAGGCCCGAGGGGTGTGGCGAGGCCGTGACATTACTCATTGGTCAATCTTCAGGGCGAGGTCCACGGCCTCATCCAGAGTTTTGGGGGCCTCACGAACGGGCATCTCATCCCGGACGTAATCAGCCAGCCCCTCCAAAAAGATGGATCGTAGAGAAGCATCTCCCCAATTTAGCTTGGCAGCCAGGGTACGGAACTGTGAAGCAAAGTGACAGACTGGTCGGTTGCCCTGGCGTAAATGAAGCAGCTGTGACTCCACTTCACTGCTTGGGGGAACAAATGTCTTCTTTAATTCCTCCACGAACAGGGTGTAGTCGTTGCAGGCTACGAATTTATTGTTGTAGAGAGCCGCAGCCCATTCCTGGGCCTGGCCAGACAAGAGAGAGGTTAACATTGCAACTTTTGCGCGGGCGGTGGCGTATTTAGTGGGCTGACATTCAAACAGCATGTCTAGAGTGGCAAGCAAGCCATCAGGTCGGCCGTCAACTCCGTTCCACTTATCTGGTAGTCCGATCCGGGGTTCTGCACTCACCGGCGCTGGCTGACGTTGCAGCGCGGTGACGGAAGTGGAGAGTTGGAGGACAGTTCCGGTGAGAGATTCCACTTTTGTGCTCAACCGATCCACCATGCCGCGAAGGTATATCACTTCGGCTTTCAGCCGTTCGAATTCCGCTGGGTCTATGACAGGCTCAGACATCCTGTCACGATCGGGGGTAGCACGCGAATTAAACACAGTAATTCGGCGTGCCCGTGTGGCGTGCTGGCTAGACCCAAACGTGGTGAAGGCTAGCGATGGGTTGGAGCAGACACGCGGTTACTCTAGTAACGATCGGTGCACAAAGCACGGCTTCGGAACCGACGTTACAGAGGAAGAGCGAACTGAGCCGGGATGAGTGGGAGAGTCAAGAGAGAAAACACTCACGGTTGCTGAAGCAGGCGGAGACTGACGTCGGCGAGGGTTCGGAGCTCCTGACATGAAGAGATCGATGTCTGAGCGGAGAACAGGTGGGTGGTGTCTCTCTTTTAAGCCCGACCCGGTGATCAGCTGATCACCGCCTGACAGGGACATTATTTCTGTTTATAATGAGCTCATTAGTCAATAGATAACATGGATCTACCTCTCTGTGTGCCCACCACTTACTGCTGACCCTGAGTGCTGCAGGAATGTGGAATATCACTCCTCTGGTGGGGAACGAACTGGAGATAAAGCAGGAAGTGAAGCATTACATCACTGAAACTGTTCAGGAGCTTTCACCAGAGTCACAGGGTCACCTTTAAAACTCTTAGAAATATAGTATTTAACCAGATTCTTACTGTGGATGGCATTACCTTGACCTCCAGTAACACTGCGAGGAACCTTGGAGTGTTTTCAATCTGCATACTAAATAAATATGTAGGACTGATTTCTTCCATTGGTGCACTAGTTTGCTGATTAACTCTTGATAATCTGACCCTTTCAAATCCAGATCAGTCCCAATAGTCAATCTTATATTTATCAGCATAGAAGAAACAAATTAGACAGTAATATTATAATCAAGCAACGTGGTACCACTGTTTGATTATGTGCCTGTATAGGTTTCTTACCACAGTCCAGACGTATGAATGTTAGGGTATTAGCTACTCTAAATTGTCCATAGTCCTTAATGGTTGTTTGTCTCTCTCGCGACCTGTCCAGGGAATCCGGCCCTGATGGCTGGGATAGAGTCCAGTCCTGCTGTTTGTATTTGAAAGTCATTTTGACTTAGACTGCTGACGAGAGTCTTTATGTCATCTCTTGTGTAAATCTGTGTTTCTCCCTTGATTGTTTGTTGAAGCTGAAATGAAAGAATGAGTAAATGAATGGCTGAATCACCAATGAGCAGAGGTACAGATGAAGTCTTCATGCTGTCTAGAAGAAGATTAGACATCTCAGGTTCAGTTTTATTCACGTAGCACCAAATTACAACACCAGTCACCCCAAGGTGCTTTATATTGTAAGGTAAAGACCCTACAATAAGTACAAACATGAATATGTTACTGATGTGTTACCAACAAGCAGGAAGTTCTAAGTAATAAGTTTACCAGGTTTTTTTCAGACCTTGATGGATTGCAGCAGTGACTTTACTTCAGTACTGTGATTTTACTGTAAACCCAACCAAGACACCTGCTAACAGGAAAAGAACATTTAGACTAGTTACTTTTTGAGAAAGTAAATTTTCTTTTATAATATTGTAACACAGTTACTTAAAAAGTAACTGCGTTACAATATTATAAAATTAACTTGATAGAGAACTGAGCAGTCGATTATCTAGGATTAACCTGTCTTGATGTTTTTGGTTTCCTTTTTATGAGAGAATACAATCCAAACTCAGAGTGTAACTTTGCTTTATTTTATTAGGCAATCAAAGGTTTGAGCTAAAAATGATGCTGTGTCTCTTTCTCCAATCAGTGAGCCAAAAGACAAAGAGCACCACATCCTGGTAGCAAACACTTTGCCCATGTTTCAAAAACTAGAATATTAAGGTGATTGGCTGAAAAGTGGAAGGAAGGCCTTAGGTCCGATGTCTGGCTCACATTTCTTCTTATGCACCTCCTGAACATCTCCCTATATGGAGATGTTGCTTCTTAAATCACCATGGCAACCATGTTTTGGTTGGGGTCCAGCCTGTAGAGTTAGAAAATCAAATCAAATCAAATCAAATCAAAGTTTATTTATATAGCACATATTAAAACAACAGTGTTGACCATAGTGCTTCACAGTCAGTCAAAACACAAGACAATTAAAACAAACAATAAAATAGGACAACAAACAATAGGTAACAACACAATAAGCTAAAATCAGCCAACTAGTTAGAATCAAAGGCCAAAGTAAACAGATAAGTTTTAAGACGAGATCTAAAAGACTGGATAGACTCGGCCATACGAATATGTACAGGGAGGTTATTCCAGAGTCTAGGTGCCATGATCGCAAAGGCCCGGTCTCCTCTCGACTTCATTCGAGACCTAGGTTGTGCAAGGAGCAAGTGATTGGATGATCTAAGCGCTCTGTTGGGATTATATAGGTGAAGTAGGTCAGAGAGATAGGTGGGCGCTAAATTATTCAGAATTTGAAAAGTGAACAAAAGAATTTTAAAATCTATGCGATATTTAACAGGGAGCCAATGTAGTTTGGCTAAAATAGGAGTTATGTGTTCATGGATTCTTGTACCTGTTAAAAGACGCGCAGCTGCATTTTGAATTAACTGAAGCCGATAAAGAGAAGAGTGTTGGAGGCCCGAGTAGAGGGAGTTACAGTAGTCCAATCTGGATGTGATAAATGCGTGAACAAGCTTTTCAAGTTCCTTTAAAGGAAGGAACGACTTTGCTTTGGAAATCTGACGCAACTGGTAAAAGCTGTTTTTCACCACAGTGGACACCTGCTTCTCAAGTTTAAAAGAGCCATCCAGGAATACTCCGAGGTTTCTTACAGTGGGCGAGAGATGGCTAGCGAGAGGGCCTAGGGCATCAGTCAACTGGTCTAGCGGGGTGTGACTACCAAAGACTATGATTTCGGTCTTATTCTCGTTTAATGTAAGAAAATTATGTGATAACCAAATTTTTACTTCATGCAAACAGTTGAACAGAGGTTGCAAAGAAGCAGACACATCGGATTTCAAAGGTGAATAAATCTGGATATCATCGGCATAACAGTGAAAGGAGATGTTGTATTTTCTAAAAATTAATCCCAACGGCAACATGTACAAAGAAAAAAGAGCAGGACCGAGCACGGACCCTTGAGGCACACCACAATGAATAGGGGCAGAAGCCGAGGAGTGTTGCCCCATAGCAACAGAGAATGACCTCTCTGAGAGGTAGGATTTAAACCAAGATAAAACCGTACCTTTGAGACCAACAACATGTTCCAATCTTGATAGAAGAATGTTGTGGTTAACCATATCAAAAGCAGCAGTCAAGTCAAGTAAAACTAAAACCACGGAATAACCAGAGTCAACAGTTAAGAGAAGATCATTAAAAACTCTAAGTAAGGCTGTCTCTGTGCTGTGGCGAGGTTTAAACCCGGACTGAAACTTTTCATTTATACCATTTGCATCTAAAAATGCCTGAAGTTGTTTTAGAACGACCTTTTCCAATATTTTGGAAATAAAAGGGAGTTTGGAGATCGGCCTGTAGTTAGCAAGACAATTAGGGTCAAGATTTTTCTTTTTCATAATAGGTTGCACAACAGCATGCTTAAAGACAGACGGTACACAACCTGATGACAATGATGCATTCAGCAGAGATAAAATACAAGGACCAATAATATATAAAGCTTCCTTAAAGAAACGAGAAGGAAGAATATCGTGCGGGGAACCAGAGATTTTGAGATGATCAATTATATCTTTTAAAGCAGAATAAGACACTGGCTGAAACTGTTGAAAGACAGTCAAGCATTCAGCGGCTGGAACTGGGTCTAATACTGATGAAAAATGAGATGGATGAGAAGCCCTTAGAGCTGAGATTTTATCAGAGAAATACTTTAAGAATTTATCACAAAGAGCAGGGGAGGCATCCCTAAAAGTGACAGTGCAAGGGTTTATCACAGAGTTAAAAGTATTAAAAAGGGCTCGGGGATTGTGGCTATTAGTCATAATAATACTAGACAAAAAGGCAGATTTGGCAGCTTTAACAGACTTTTGATACTTAGATAAACAATTATGGAGGATGTCCAGAGAGACGTGGAGTTTGTCTTTCCTCCATTTTCTTTCAGCACGACGACATTCGCGCCTAAGGGCGCGAGTAGTATCATTTAGCCAGGGTTGTGAGGATTTGGCACGTTTAATCCTCGGAGGTGCCACAGAGTTAAGAATGTCAGCGCATGTAGTATAAAAGAGGTTAGCAAGCCCATCAGCTGATAAAACCCCATTACAGTTAGCATCAGAGAGGGGAGAGTCAAGGAAAGCATCAATGAAGTGGGCGACTGACTCAGAGTTAATCGTGCGCGTTTGCCGCACAGGACCATCACTGTTCAAATCCACATCGCTCACTACAGTATTAAACAAAACCGGGAAGTGATCAGAAATCCCAGAGTCCTTTATGTCCGTGATGCAAATATCCAAACCGTAAGAAAGTACCAAATCAAGTATATGACCTTTAGTGTGAGTTGGTTCACTTACCCACTGTGTGAAATTGAGGGTGCTAATAAGAGCGAGGAAATCCTTGGCTAGCGAATTGTCCTCACAGCAAACATGAATGTTGAAGTCACCAACAAGTAGTATACGGTCATAACGTAGCACAAGGCTCCCCAGTAGATCAGCAAATTCTGGAAGAAAATCCTTGATATGTTTCGGGGGGCGATACACCACAGCGCAGAGGATGGAGGGGACACCGTTCAATTCCAATAACTGCACCTCGAAACTGGGGTACAGAACAGGTGGCAGCTGCCGATATCGAAGTTTGTCTTTAAAAACTGAAGCTAGCCCTCCACCTCTTCCAGTGGTCCGGGGTGAGCTAATAAAGGCATAGTCAGGTGGGAGCAGCTCCGAGAAGGGAAAAAGTTCGCCGGGGCGAAGCCAGGTTTCCGTCAGGAATAAAAAATCCAGTCCCGACGATAGAATAAGATCATTTAAAATAAAAGTCTTATTCGCCAGTGACCTTGTGTTTAGCAAGGCCATACGGAGAGTGGTCACACTGTCACTGGTAGAAGAACGCCGCAGCAGGCGAAGGTTGCCGAGATTCGCACCTCCTCTGGAGGACCGCACCCAGCACCTACCGGGTGGAAGATCAGCTGGGAGGTCCAGGTAACCATAAGGTCCAACGGGGCGAATCCAGCGGTGACAGAATAGTCTGAGGTTAGCATGGTCCCGGAGGGCAGGAATAGATGACAAGATGTTTATGGAGTAGCGATCATTTGTCGCAACATAGGACTTTAAAAAGGCCTTGATACGAACACGGATGCCGCCACGTTTACCCCGTCTCCGTGAACGTCTCCTTTGAGAGAAGGTAGATGGTAAGTGGCGGAGGTAATCAGGAAAGTCCTTCGAAAGCGGAGGAGGATTTTCAGATCTCCATTTAAAATCTTGTGTCTGGTAGTCCAAAGGCCGGAGATTCAAAAGAGTTTGGCGATCGTAGGCAAGTAACGTGGAGACATCAGGGCAGCACATAGAGAGAAGGACGACAAACAACAAACAACAGCGGAGTAGACGGCTTGCCGTGAACACTGGCGCCATCTTGGATTCAAAAGTGGAAATGTATGAAACATTTACCACATGCATGAGTCTTACACAGCATTAGATTTGACAATGGGGGAAAAGGGGGAAAGAGAGCATTCCCTAACAACAGATTATAGTTATATTACTCCAGGAGAGTCAGCCTTAAAGTCACACATTCCTCTGAAGACATCTGTCTGTGTCTTCTACTGTCACTATGTATCAGCCCACTTTATTCATGAAAACTTAATCTTTTCTCTTATTATTTCAATTATAATTACATGTTCAAAATAAAATCATCTATCTGTCTATCTGTCTATCTATCTATCTACTTTTAATACATATTTGTTCAACAAAAGATAAAACTTAAAGGTGTGAAACAAATAATGAGGTAACTGAAATATAAAATATTGAGGTATATGAGCCTTAAAGATAAAAAAGTAAGTTCTAACAACTTAATGTGCATGGTAACCAATCAGAAGTTAGACAACCTGCAATGGCAGCGTTAACCCTGCCCCCTGACTTTGCTGAGTGAGGCTGACACATCAAATGAATTCATGAACTCAGCTGAAAGGCCAGGAGTGTCACAATGGATGAAATAAGTACTTAACCCTCTGGGCTCTATCCTGGCCATTTGTGGCCACTTCACTTTTCCTTTTTCAACCATTTTTGTTCTGTTAATGCAAATTGAATGAAACTTCCAAAAGGTGTGTATTTCTTTCAGATTTTTTAATTTTCAACATCAGCTCCTTAATAATGCCAATAATATTAACTATGCACCAAATTGTTCCTCTTGACTCTATCGTGGCCATTTTTGGCCAAATCCATTATAACCACCTTTTTGAATCCTTGTTACTGACAGTACTAAATCAGGCGATTTAGGTAAAATTCCTTTCATTCTTAACTCAACACATGAAAATTGTAGTTTTTAATGTTTTTTTTACCAAATTACATCATTTACCCATTTTTTGCCAAACAGGCAATTTCATGTAATATTCCGAGTTTCTAGTAGCCTTTGATGGCTTACTGCACTCCAGTGGACCAACATAATGAAACAATTTTGACATAGGTTTGATCTTAAGGATCTAATAGTTTGTGTTTGTGCATGACATTGCAGCACAAACATGTATTTGCAAGATAGACTGGAATAAATTATGACGCATCAAACATAACATAGGCTGCAGTGAATTTCTGTGGATACAGGCTATTGAGCTTTGACGTTCCCAGTCAAACTTAGCTTTGAAGCACATGTTAAAAGCACTTTTACTCTTGTATTTTTCATAAAAAGACACCATACCCAAAATATTAACTCTTAAAAACCCCACAAAAAACCCCCAATCACAGGACACTTTGCAGAGTTCAAACCTGCAGCTGCAGCACAAATGAGGCTGACTGCATCACCACTGATGATGAGTACTAGCCAGTGCCTGAATCCTCTTCTTTGGGGGAGGATTGGGGTTGGGGGGCATGGAGGTGGAGGCCGAGCAGCTGATGGAAAAGAACATAGGAGCGTTTTCTGAGACCGAGGAGCCAGCAACTGAGTGGATCCCTCATGAAAGGAAAACCATGTGGGTCCCACCACTGAAGAGAGACTGCTCTACAATCCAGTACCAACTGGTATCAAACCAGGGCTCACCCTGTGTGCAGTTCCCTGCATTAGCAGCCTGAGATCTACTTTTGACTTTTTTATAACAAAGATCTTTTAGCTGCTGTGCACCCTTACAAACCTGCACGGGAGGCGAAGGTGTGAGGATTGGAGGATTAAATCAAATCAAATCACCTTTATTGTCACGTCACATGTGCAGGTACGCTGGTACAGTACATGCGAGTGAAATTCTTGTGTGCAAGCTTCACAAGCAACAGAGTTGTGCAAAATACAATAACGTGCAACAAGCAAAATATTAAAAATGGTTAATCTAAAAAGTAATAAATATATGTACCATATATAAAGGTATATACATTACTGAATGTGTGTACTAAATATGTTTTTCTACGTGTGTGTGTGTGTGTGTGTGTGTGTGTGTATATACATGTTTTACAATGAAATAGAGTAAACAATAAAATAAGATATATAAAATATAAAATATACAGATGTAGGTATGTGCAAAACAGTGGCATTAATGTACAGTATGGAGTGCATAATGTTGAAGTTCCAGTAGTGAGGGTGAGGTGTCTATGACGTGTTCAGCAGTCTGATGGCCTGGTGGAAAAAGCTGTCTCTCAGTCTGCTGGTTCGGGACCGGATGCTGCAGAACCTCCTTCCTGATGGAAGTAGTCTGAAGAGTGTATGGCTGGGGTGACTGGAGTCCTTGATGATCCTCCCCGCTTTCCTCAGGCACCGCTTCCTGTAGATGTCTTGGAGGGAGGGAAGCTCACCTCCAATTATCCGTTCAGCACACCGCACCACTCTCTGGAGAGCTTTGCGGTTGTAAGCGGTGCTGTTGCCGTACCAGGTGGTGATGCATCCAGTGAGGATGCTCTCAATGGCACAGCGATAGAAGGTCCTGAGGATGCGGGGGCTCATGCCGAATCTTTTCAGTCTCCTGAGAAAGAAGAGGCGCTGCTGCGCCTTCTTCACTGTTTTGTCTATGTGTACTGACCACGTAAGATCCTCAGCCAGATGTACACCAAGGAAGCGGAAGCTGCTCACTCTCTCCACAGCGGCGCCGTTGATGGTGATGGGGGTGTGTACTTCTCTGCACCTCCGGAAGTCCACTATCAGCTCCTTTGTCTTTGCGACGTTGAGGGTGAGATGGTTGTCTTGACACCAGTGGGTCAGGGCGCTGACCTCCTCCCTGTAGGCTGTCTCATCACCGTTGGTGATAAGACCCACCACTGTAGTGTCGTCCGCAAACTTCACAATGATGTTGGAGTTGTTAGTGGCCGTGCAGTCGTTTTATTATTATAGATTATAGATTATAGATTATAGATAAACTGGAGATGTGAGCCTACACCAGGATAAAGCAATACATAGCATGTTGGATGACAACACTGGAAGTTCTCAGGAAGTAAAAAAGGGAAAGGGGTTCAGACTCCAACTGACGGAGGAGCTCCGAGGACAACGTCTTTCCTTCGGTCACATTGGCAGAGGAACTCCTCAGATGAAAACTGGCACAGGGGAAACAACCCAGAGCTTCATCCGCAGCTCCGCCAGTTGCAACAGAGGAAGATTTTGTTGTCTGTCTTTGGCTTCACCAAAACTTCCATGGCGATATCCCACATGCCAAAGCAATGGAGGAATGTGCTTCTTTTGACAGCAACACACAAGGAACCAGCAGTCAGTGATGGGGAATAAAGGACGCGTGAAAGCAAGAAGCAATCCTGGACTGCAATAGGCACAAATACAGCTTGGATAACTTAGAGGGTGTTGGCACCTCGAGTTGTAGAAGGAAAACTAACTGATGGCTGCTGGCTCTTTTCTCCAATTTCCTGGATGTCTTGGGATACGATGCCTTTGTCCCACCGGAAACAACTTCACTGAAGTGGGGGAGTCCTCTACACCCTACAAATGAAAAGTGATCCTGGAAGAGCTGGGGCACATGCTGGTGACCTCAACAACTGCACGACACCCTTGTCCCTGATTCTCAGCCACTTCTGCCATTGATCTCAAGATACAGTAGTCTGAACCAGAGTGTGACCCACACCCCACCAACAAAATGAGAAGAAGGTGCAAAAGGCGCACCTCCAGGATTGGAACAGCAGCCCCTTGCACCAGGTGTAGAAAGTGTGCCTACAAAAACCACTCTACCGTGGTTAGCACATCTTGCTGCTAATGAGGATGCACACAGAAGCACTGTCAATAGAAAATTGTCAGTATAATCTTTTAATAATATAAGTTTGCATATGATAGAATACTGCATGATGACTTCTTTATAACTCAGACTGTTTTCGTTCACTGTGACCCGTTATCATGCAGAGAAGGAGCAGTACCTGCTAGATAAGAGCTTAATAAGCAGTTTCACTTTGTACCAGGTAGAGGAGCCTCTCCTGGCACACACACACACACATATCCGCACATGCTCACGCATCAACATTCCACTGAACAAACGTATTCACTGTTGTATTACTCTTCTTGTATATAAATAAAGACCAGGGCAGTGGCAGAGCGCGAGTCTCGGAGCCCTCACTCCAGGTGCGAGTGCTCTGTGGCTGCCCTTGCATGCAAGAAAAACTTTGTGTTTCTCCTCTCTGATTCTCAGCTGAAGAAGTGTCTTAGAGTACATCTCTTGACAAGCACACACACTGGAATATAAATTTTGATCATTTTATTGGTCATTTCAGTGGTTATTTGGTCATAAAATTGCCTTTCTGGCCACTAACACACCATGTGTGATTTTCTTTTTGGTCATTCATTAAGTAAAAGTAAATCATTGTTACGGTTACTGACCTGCAATGATGATAAAAAAAAAAATAGGTGTCATCATTCATATGCTAAAAAATGTGAACTTTATTGCTATTTTCCCCTAAAAGCGTAGTAATAATACATAATCTGAATTTGAATTATATTTTGGTTTTCATGACTAGAAGGAGTGCTAATTTAAAAAATCAAGTCAATGGAAGTAGAAAAATGTTTTAATATATATTAATTTTATAGTATTTTGTAAACATAAACAGGGGGTGGCCATTTTTGGCCACGAACAAGCTGAGAGGGAGTTTTTTTGTTTTTCTGTCACTGCACAAAAAAACAAAGATGCATAAAACTCATTGATACTTTTAATTATTGCTATGCATCTAACCTCCATCATGGTTAGAAAATAAATCAGTTTGCATGTCGTCATCTGCAGCTTAAACACTAACAGGCTCCGCAGCTCAGAAGGCATGCTCAGTGGTGACATCATCATACTCTCTGTCCAATCCCTGACCTCCTCCATCACGCTGGGTCATCTCCATGGAGACGGCTGGTTTGTTCTTCCTGCTCCAGCAGATGGACAGCAGACCGGTGGAGACGGACAGAAGACCACTAGATGGCAGAAGAGTCTGAGCTCAGAGGGAGGAGGAGCTGGAGGACGAGGAAGCAGAGAGGAGGAGTCAGGAGTATAAAATCTTCTGCTTCTAAACATGCTTTTGTTTCAGTGCACACACAGCTGGACACAATTTGTCACACACTTTGAATTGTGTGTCATTGTTGCTGCAGAGTACTGTAGTTTGTGTTTAACAGACACTGTAATCACACATGAATTATTTCATGCTTACACAGTAATAACCTACTATCTATGTGCAGCTCTGACCTTTGACCCTAAGTTTCCAAGTCAGATGATCCAAACTTGTGGATGTGGGGGTTCCACTGTTACTGTGGACCATCAGAGTTTTAGATCAGAGAAAAAAGAAACTCCCATCATGGATCAGGTCTCAGCAGGAGAGGAACCTGAGTGCAGTAGATACTACTGTGACTGGTGCAGATATCAGTGTGTATTGATCAGCTGAAGAGAGCACAGTGGTGCAGTGGTCAGCACTGTCCCCTCACAGCAAGGAGGTTGATTTTAGCCCCAGCTGGGTGATTTCTGTCTGGTATGTTCTAGAGATGGACCGATCCGATATTACGTATCAGTGTCGGTCTGATACTGACCTAAATTACTGGATCGGATATCGGAGAGAAATAAAAAATGTGATCCGATCCATGAAATGTCACGAAAGCACCTCAGAAAACTCACGACATGGCGTAACTCAGCTCATAACCTTAGCACGGAGCAGTATGCATCACGTGATAGAGCGGCTGTGAGTATTTGGAGCCTCGCTACCAAACCAGCATTTCATCTCCGAGAAAGTTATCCCAGAGAGAAGTAAAGCAAGTGTGTAAGTTCATCTCTGAATGTTTGTAAAGCGTTCCCATGTTAAGCTTAACAACCGATATATGGAGCGACTGCCTCTCTCTCTCTCTCTCTCTCCTGCTTCAATAATGAAACTGATCAATGATCAGCTGATCGGCTTTTCTGTCGCGACTCCGTCTCTCGTTTGTTTATCGCCCACTTTGCACCCAAAAAGCGCTATAGAAATGCAATCCATTATTATTATTATTATTATTATTATTATTATTATTATTATTATTATTATTATTATTAATCTGATGTAAAATGTATAGAAGTCCATTACTGTATATAGTAACTGTCAAGTCTAATATACCCTAGTAAGCTATAGTACTTTTGGGAAGATTAAATCTGTGCAGTCTGCAATTCTGTTGAAGAAAGATGTTGAATCTATTTAATTATTGTAGAAAAATAACTGATTTCTGTGAATTTATTTTTTTTGTTACACGTGCATTAAATTAAAGTTGATTATGTCGATTAAGCATCATGAGGCAGACGCTGCTGGGAGTTACAACCCTGTTAGTTAGGTTGTTTAATATTTCTGCTAATGCTCTTTAAAATACCAGAATAGGAAGGGTGGTGCAGGTTTTAGTGTTGCTGAACTATGAAACATTTTGGGTGCTGTATATTTATTGAATACAGGTGTAGCAGAATAGCTTTACTGTTTTTTTTTTTTTTTAATTTGACTATGAACTTATACACAATGCAGCAAGATATTTAAAAAACACACTATATCGGATTCATATCGGTATCTGCAGATATCCAAATGTATGATATCGGTATCGGACGTAAAGTGGTATCGTGCCATCTCTAGTATGTTCTCTCTGTGGGTTCTCCAGTTTCCTCCCACAGTCTGAAGACGTGACCACAGGTTGGTTGATTTTAAATTAGCTGTGGGTGTGAAGCAGATATGAGTGGGACCTGTAGTCCAAACACTTTGAGTGGTCAGTAAGACTAGAAAATCTCTGTGGGAATATTACACTGCGTGAACTCAAACAGGCTTTAAGACACTAACAGGTGGACTGTTTTAACTGGTACAGCCTTTCTGGTCTTTACAGTAGTGGTTCAGCATCCCACGGGATACTACTCGACCAATCAGCTCTGTGCATTCCAGGTGGTAAACACTGTGCAGTGCTGACAGCTGACAAGACGGGAGAAAGAAAAAGAAAGCAACACATGTAGAATAAAGACAGGGAGATACAGATAATTGTGCTGGAGAAATTTGAGAAAAAGAGAAAAGAGCAAAACGGACAGAGAGAGAAAAACAGGAGCAAAAAAGAAAAGTGGACACTGAAAATAAAGCATTTAATGGGTAAATGCTGGACGTCTGAGAGAGACACAGACTTGACAAGACACAGAGGAGGCAGGATAACCTACAATGAATTAAATATGAACTATAAACAAGAACCTGAATAATTGAAAAAGCCTGAGGGTGAAACACACTAAACAAGCAGCGAAAGAAACAGGATGTCAGGAACAAAGGAATAAACACTGATGAGAAACCAGAAAACTAAAGACTAATGAAAACTACTACTAATAATAAAAATAACCAAAAACTGATACTAATAAGTAAGAACAGCATTACAATCAGAACAAAGCACTGGGCCAAAACCCAGGATCATGACACTGAGTCCCTTTAAACGGTGTTGAGACTCCTGATTAAGGAGCAGAGTGTGGTAACAATATTTGTAAGTGCAGCAGTAATGAAGGAGGACTCTGTCTGTGGCTCTTCCTCCAGAGGACTTTTCTCCCTCCTCCTTCATTTATTAGTGTTTGTTCTTCATCCTCTACTCACCTGCAGGAACAGCCAGAGCAGACAGCAGCAGCACGCACACACCTGCAACAGGACAGAGGTCACCAAAGGTCAGAGGTCATGATGAGGACAGACAGGTGTAGGAACATCAGCTCACCTGCAGCAGTCAGCAGAAACAGGCCTGAAACTGAAGAACACACTGATCAGAGATCAAATGGTCACATGACCAAAGAGAAGCATTCAGACTGCAGTGATTGGTTACTGTTCCCACACATCAATAACCCACAGCGCCCTCCAGTGGTGGAAACACAGATAATACATGTGGAGAAACATGAAGGAGACTCACAGCAGAGGCAGACGCTCCGTCTCAGACAGCCGTCACCTCCACAGCTCCACAGGTCTGCTCCCCGACCTCCTACATCACACAGAGAAACATCAGCACAGGAGGAGTAATGGTGCACATCAAACTCATGTGATGGTTGGTGCTGACAGCGTGATGGTGTTTGTCAGACAGTAGGAAGTGCTGTGAACTTGGTGTTCCTGCAGACACATGAGTGGAAGGAAACCTGGGACCAGCTGAATGTGTGATGTGTAAACACAACTCCTCTGTTTTCAAACGCACAAACATTATTGTTCCAACTCATCCTGCAGCAGGTTTTAAAGGAGTTGATGGGAGCGCGGCTGCTCTCGTCAGCTTTAAGCGATAAAGGAACAAGACTTTTACTTCTGTGCAGGTTTATCACCTTTGAGTTTACTGCAGAGGAACAGAACTCCACCCAGAACCAGAACCAGGAGAAGCCCAGAGACCAGACCTGCTACAACTGGGACCAGGAGAGAGGGAGGAGGAGGAGGAGGAGGACAGGTGGATGCTGGGAGAGGAGGAGAGGGAGGACACGTAAGAGCAGTTTTTAAAGGAGGAGCTTGGAGGAGGAGGACAGTGAGGAGGAGGAGGAGGATGGATGATTTTGGGAGGATCTCTAGGAGAGATGATGAAGATGGTTCAGTCAGTTTATTATCAGGTCACAATGTTACATCAGCTTTTAAACAGGAAGTGATGTCAGTGTTCTGACCTCTGACCCTCAGAGAGCTCTGAGGAGACTTTCCACTCTCATCAGTAGAACATGAGTAGAGACCTTCATCAGCCTGCGTGATGTTAGTGATGATGAGCTTTGGTTTAAGACCAACAGAACTTCCTTTGATGAAGAAATAAGCTTTGACTGTGGCACCATTCCTCTGTCTGCAGCGCAGAATGACATCACTTCCTGTCCTCACAGGAAGTGCAGGGATCTCCAGGATGACACCTTCATCAGACCATCAGAGACAAACAGAGTTAATGAGAGCAGAGTCACACAGAGACAGAGACACAGCTGGAACATCTCACCTTTAGTGTCTGATTGGACACTGAAGGAGACTCTGTCACTCTGCTGTCCAGAGGAGTCCTCACACCAGAAGGTTTCACTGGGAGCAGAAAGATCCACAACACAGTAGGAACCAAGAAGCCTCCCAAAGCCTGGAGCTGCTCCACAGTCCTCAGTGAGTCCTCCTCTGGTCCTCTTCACTGTCCATCCATCAGCTGTCTGTCCATCATCATCACAACTCAGATACACTGAAGAAGATCCACTGAAGACCTGCTGAAGGTTTGGACCGACAGACAGAGACACTGGAGGACACACACACACACACACGCACACACACACACACGCACACACACACGCACACACACACACACGCACACACACACGCACAGACACACACACACACACACACACACACACACACACACACAGAGTAAGTGTATTTGTGTTCTTGTTGGAGTCTCACTGATTGTTTTCACTTCATCAACTCACCTGCAGAAACAGTCGGTGCAGACAGCAGCAGCACACACACACCTGCAACAGGAGGTCAGAGGTCACTAAAGGTCAGAGGTCACAAACAGGCAGACCACAGTCTGGACCCAGACCCTGTCAGATCCAAACCAACAACCAAATCAGATTTTCCAGCCTGCAGTCAGCTGATGTGACTAACGTGGACCTGAAGCTTGTAAGAGGTGACCTTAGTAGTAATATACCTATAGCTTTTTTGCCCCCCCCCCCCCCCACCCCCACCCCACACCCCCCACACCCCCCCACACCCCACCCCCCACCCGCATCCCCTCCGCGTCCATGTGCGCGCGAACGGACTTTGCGCGTGAACGGACTTGTGAGTTCAGAGGTCATATGAGTTTACATGTGTTTAATAGCGTTTTATTTAATGAAACCATTATGTGTTTTAATTAAACTCTTTTTTAAAGGATTGTATAGGTCTCGGAGTTCTGTTATTTAGACATAGATGATTTAATTTAACTAGTTTAGGGGTATTTTTCTTTAGGGCTCTGAAACACACAGAGGCTAATAGTTTTTAAACAGAAAGTTTTTCCACCTTCTAAAAACACATATTCACACGCAGCATTTAATTTAGCTAGTTTTAGGGGTATTTTTCTTTTTCTTTAGGGCTCTGAAACACACAGAGGCTAATAATTTTAAAGAGAAAGTTTTTTCCACCTTCTAAAAACACATATTCACACGCAGCATTTAATTTAACTAGTTTTAGGGGTATTTTTCTTTTTCTTTAGGGCTCTGAAACACACAGAGGCTAATAGTTTTTAAACAGAAAGTTTTTTCCACCTTCTAAAAACACATATTCACACACAGAGGCTATTAGTTTCAAACAGAATACCACAAACAGCAGGCATTCCTTTAGAAATAAACAGGGATTCTTAATTCTGCAACATTTAGACAGAGGGGGGGGGGGGTTACAGTTAGACCCCCTACAGTCAGCAGAAGAGGCCATCCTTATCAACAGCATCTCAATTGTACTGCCATAGTTTTCAATACAAACAGTCTCCTTTATCTTATGGCAGAGGTCCGGCTGTGCTAGGTCCATCGGAGCCACTATAGCTTTTATCATGCCATTACACCTTTATCTCTACATCTCAGAGGCCAGCTGAAACCAAGCCCCACACCTATATAAAAATGCCCTAAGCAGCCACACTAACCCTTTACATCGGTCCTTGAGAGCATAACACTTTCGTTCATCAGCACGAGCATTTTACTTTTAATTTAACTAGTTTAGGAGCATTTTGCTTTTCTTTACCGCTCTGAAACACACAGAGGCTAATAGTTTTCAAACAGTGTCACAAATAACATGTATTCCTTTAGAAATAAACTATGATACTTCTAAAAACAAACAAACACATATTCTTTCCTCATCACTAGCCAATTCACCATTTTATTTAAATATCTGAATTTTCGGAATAATGATCCAAGCGGGACACAGAGGCTGCTAGTTTAACGCACCAGAATGCAAATATAAATAAATGCATGACTATCCTGAGAGCTAGCTGCAGCGACACCTTTCTTTCAGACAGATGCCTGGATGTGCGTTGGAGCCGACTTTGCTACCCGCACACAGCGTTTCTGACCTACGGGCGCTGCTTATACAACAGAGAAAAGCAACAATACAGCGTGTTTCTCTGCTCCAAGACATCGGCGGGCCTTTCACACGGTAAGCATGTCTGTTATACCCAGCGCATAAATGTCTGTATGTCAGTGCTGATTATTCAAACCCTGTTTAAAATGTGACACATATGTTGTCCGAAAACAAATCCTCTAAATTTGCAAAGTTACTGATTTAAAAATATATTTTCGAATTTTTAGTTGCATGACAAACATACGATAGACTCTTGAGCGTATTTATTTATATAGCTACATTCACAACGGTACAACCATGCTAAATAAAAGATGCCCAAGCACCAAAGCACTCTAATGCAAGCCTCTAAACTACATGTTGATAAGTGCATGAAGTTAACCTCTACAGCTGAAAACAGTTTGTATCCGCACTCTGAGGGTCTACTGAATTGTTTTTAATATTGCGCTTTTTCACGAACTGCAGATGATGAATTCCTCTTTATTGGACATAGTGTCCTTAAGCTATTGTTGCTCATACTTACAGAGTTCCCTAGCTACTTCTTTACTATGTCAGTAAACTTTTCGAAAAGGAAGGTGTTGTAGATTTAAAGAAACATCCTAATTGAAGCAAAGGCAAAAAATTGGAACGAATTTTATGTGACTGTTCATATTAAAGCCAACAACAAGTGAAAATCCAAAACCGACTCCAATGCTTTGTATTAATGATCTCCCCCTCTCTCTCTCTCTCTCTGTGTGTGTGTGTGTGTGTGTGTGTGTGAGTGTGTGTGTGTGTGCCCTCACAGAAGGAAGGTCACAGCAGGAGCTTTTTCAAACGCGTTTCCAATCATCTTTACAAGAAGTGTAGCTCATACAATGGTATTATTGTATTATTTGCGATACTTTATAAATATGAAACTCTAAAGATTTTGAGCTCATGCAAATTGTGAAACAAGAATCTAAATATTTTGTGTCACAGTGATTTCTATAAAACATGTTGTTTATGGGGATAATGTAACAAATCTTTTGTGGCCCTATTAATGATCACTGGTAATTGAAGAGGAAGCTGAACCCCGGCTCTGGACATTTTCATGACAAGTGACAGCGCAGACATCTGCTAATGAGAGAACATGTTTTATCATCATAAACACTGTGATATGAAGCATCGTTAAAGTGTCACTTCAGTAATGTTTTTAATAGATGACTTTAAAACACTAAACTCTAATTTCTGTGGTTTATTTTAAGCTTACAACATGTGGTAAGACGATGAGTTTTACTTCACACTGTCCATGTTATGTGTATCTATTTATCATGTATGCTACTTTGCTCTGTGGACTGTAAAATGTTTCATTGTGTTCATGAAATAAACCAGACTTTCACCGTCTGAATCTTTTACTGTTTTTCTGCTTTTGTACACTCCAAGTTTGACAAACCTACAGACATCCAGAGTTAACTCACTAACAATGTGGAGCAGTCTCAGTGTATTTAGCAGCTTTTCCCCTAAACACAACCAACTGAGAGAAACGCTTGTAGGCCTCACTTTGGTCATTTTGAACGTTGAAGGAGATTTGTTCCATAGACACCTTATACTAGTGTTTCCTGCACTTAATCCATCACTACTATGTTCTATTTAAATTCAGATTCCTTTTATAGTTTGCGGTTTCTTTACTAACACATTTGTAGATAAGTTTATTGCTGAACCACACAGCTAGCAGTCTCACTCACTCTCTAGGTTTTGAAGTTTTGTGTGTGTGTGTGTGTAATGGTTTAGTCTATCGAACCTTACCATTTTTCTCCAGTATCACAACAGTATGACTCCCAAAGTACGGATCAGTAAACAACCAATGATTCTAAAGCCAGACAGAAAGATACAGTTGGAAGATGCATGATTGCGTTTTTATGACGCATAGTAAAACACCCCCTCTTCTTCTTCTCTGTGTTGTTGTTGTTGTTCTTGTGTGTGTGTGTGTGTGTGTGTGTGTGTGTGTGTGTGTGTGCCTTAGAAGTCAAATAATACATTAGCCACACTTAAAAAAACAAAAAACATCTGAATTTCATTTAGAACTGAGATTCTAATTGTAAGCAGAATCTTATCTCAGCCACAAACATGTTTCCCCACTTTCACAATGCTGAGGTGTCAATCCACAACCCCAACAAATGGTTTGTTACACGCGGGTGTGAAGGGCAAGCTTTACTTACACAGCCTTACACACAGTAGATTTATAAAGTTTTTGGGGACAATGGTTTAGCCATAGATGTAACTACTACTTTTGATAAAAACCACTCCACCTGTTTATTTCTTAAGAAATTAAGCTCTTATTTATACATGTCTACACAATAATAGACACCGTGTGCTCTGTGACATTATAGTCTTCTACTTCAGCGTTCATTGGTTTGCATTTTAAACTCCCACCTTTCAGGTTGTTATGAACGACTTATATTTCTAACATTTTGTGATATAAAAGTGAACCATGTGGGTTTTTTTTTAATTTTCTGTGTGATGGAATGACTTAAGACACGAGTTATTTAAACAATTCTAAATGAAGTGTGATGGCATAGTACTTATGCGGGTCAAATATGTTAAGGATAATGTTTATCAACGTAAAATTGCAAAGAACCTTTGAATAGATTATAACATTTTGTAAACAGTTACCTCAGAACCTGTACTGTCAGCCCTATGTATGTAAGGTGAAACTTTCCACAGTACTTACACTTAAGTAACTAAACACATAAAGTCACCCTTTACCAATAATCCACAGCTCCTTGAAAAAAGTAGCACAAACAGACAACTGACTCGCAATGATGAGTAGAGCTACCCGAGGCCGAGACTCAAGCAGAAGAAAATTAAAAGTTTTGGTTTTTGCGGCTCGAAAAATTAAAGAAAGTATGTTTAATAATTCAACAAGACCAGCACCTTCAACACGGTACATTCAAATTTTGAATCAGACTAACATCGATGTTGTTCATAGTTTTATCCGTTCAAAAAAAGCCATTTTACGGCTTTAATGTTTCCAGCTGATAAGGAGAATGAGTGCATTTCATCAAATGCGCGTCCAAAGGCTTTAAACATCGCTTTGTCTGTAAAGACAGTATCAAACTACAGAGCATGTTACTAAATTCAACATTTTCAGATGAAAATTTGGCTGCTTTTTTCACTGTAACACTCCCCTCATTGCCATTTTTAGGATATTCTCGGTGATCCATTTTTATCATATTTATGCTTTTGGACTGAGGGCATCTAATACGTACGTCGTCACAGTGTATTGTACTACCAACTGTGAGGGCTCTGCTTTTGCTTTGAGCAGACTGTTTTTTATTTTGTCTCCTGAGTGTGTGTTTTTCAAACGAGATCCTCCTCTTCAGTTTGATTTTGTTACCACAAACTTTGTGTAAAGTTCACAACAGAGGTAAAGAGATTTAAACACCCAGTTTGAGGAGGCAGGGGTTGGACCAGCTGCACAGGGCAGGTGAAGCAGAGAGTGTCAGGGGAGATGTGCAACAGAAGCAGAGGGAACATTTTACAAGATGATAAATGCCACATTTAGGTGATTAAGGATTTGTTGACAAGATTAAAAGACACGGCCGTCAGAGTTCAACAACATTACAGTTTGATTAAATAAAAGTTTTAAACTACACAAGGTTCATTTTCTCCTCTGATAGTAATCATATTAAACATGTCAAGAAAGAAAGAGTACAAAGAAAAATAGTAAATGTGTGTCTAATTCAACTCTTCCTGTGAACCTTATATGGTGAACCTTATATGGTGTGGCCAGAGGGGCCGATGGCGCGATATGGCAGCCTGCCTCTTCAGCCTGCCCCAGGCATCTGTGGCTACAACAGTAGCTTGCCTCCACCTGTGTGTGAATGTGAGAGTGAATGAATAGTGGCATTGTAAAGCAATTTGGGTGCCTTGAAAAGCGCTATATGAAATCCAATCCATTATTATTATTATTATCATTATTATATCATCCCTTAATATGTTCGGTGTTACAAACTTGAAGAATCAGAAAAAAGATCATCAGACATTAATCTAATCAGTTTTCAGCCTTCATTCATTCATATTGAAAAGTTGAAATCTTCCCTGCCAGACCAAAGTGCAGCGTTTAACACCGTTGGCCATAACATTTTATAAGCTATTATTAAATGGAGAGGCCTCTTCACACACTGAGGTTAATTATGAAGCTCCACAGGCTTCTGTGCAAAGAACAGTTCTGTTTACATTATACGTGCTTTAGAAGACATAGCGTACATTTTCACTGCTATGCATATGATACCCACTTTTATTGGTTAAACTGTCGGGATGTCTTAGACACATAATGAGCTTTAATTTTCTGCTTCTAAGTTCAGATAAAACTGAGGTTATCGTAACGGGGAGTAAAAATCTTAGAAACACTGGCTAACAAAATCCTTACTCTGGACGGCATTGCCTGAGTAGTCTGTTGTAGTCATTTGGCGCATTATAAGTAAAATTGAAACATACAATCCCATAGCACAACATCAACATTTATTTATATACAAAAATAAAAATGCTTTTTTACAGAAAAGAATTGTAACTGCATATTTTATCAACGATTACGCGGGTACATTGGGTAAGTCCTCATCATTATCCCATAGCGGTTCCGGTAATCTCTCAGGACCTTGGAAGGGTGGCCATGCCCAGTCTACCTCATCAATGTCTGGAGAGTCGCCGAAATACAAAAATCTTCCTCGTTGTCAGTGTCCATAGTCCACAGTTGTGGTGGCGAAGGGGGTGGGCTCATCTGATACTGGTGAATACGGTGCGTCTTCACTCCAATCTTCAAATGCAGGGCTCTCGGATGGCTCTTCAGAGAGTAAAGATTGCCCAGCATCCCTGATAGTACCAAGTACCAAGTATGTACCAGGTTCAGCCACTTTGATGGTTGATTGAACAGAAGGGCTGGAAGATGCCATTTTCATGGAGAATTTCAAGTCCAACAGATGAAAATTACCGCTCTTTTCCAAAGTTGCAACTGCTAGAGAGACACGTTGGCCAACTCTACGGTTTTTGAAAATTGTTGCCACTCCTACCCACAACCTTTAAGATCAACCCCCTTCCAGATCACGCCCCCTCCTGTTATTTTAAAAGAACACCGCCGTCTCAATCTTCAAACCTTTTTTAGCTCAAAAACCAGAAGTATGGCCTCTACAGCCCTGCGCCACACTGAGGAGGAAAGTTCTGCGGCCGAGGGCACAATAGTACCTGACACGCCCGGTTACTATCGCCCCTTGGAGAAGCAGCAGCAGCAAGCCGACGAGCTTGACGTTGGGCATCTTCTTTTTTCATCGATACCGTGAAACCGCGGTGTATCATCTAGTCAACCTAGTAATCAACAGGTACCTCACTGACGAATGCAACGGCTGTAAGTCCGATCACCCCCGCCAGAAACAACACGAGTGTGTGCAAGTCTTGGAGGATGACTTTTACGCTGAAAATTCTCACAGCATCAGAAAAAGACTCCTCACCCCACGTTTCATTCCATCTATTCAACGGCTTCTGATTGCTCGCAACATCAAAATGGACGACGTCAAAGTCCGCATGGTGGCGGAAACTCTCTTGCACGAACTGAAATCGGAAAGGAAAGTCTTTGACGCCATAGCCGAGGCATACACCAATCTGGTAGGGTTGGACATGGTGAAAATCAGACAGCTACGGCTGGTCGCAGAGTGTTACAAAGAAAACATTAGCAGCCTCCTTTGTAACACTCTGCGACCAGCCGTAGCTGTCTGATTTTCACCATGTCCAACCTACCAGATTGGTGTATGCCTCGGCTATGGCGTCAAAGACTTTCCTTTCCGATTTCAGTTCGTGCAAGAGAGTTTCCGCCACCATGCGGACTTTGACGTCGTCCATTTTGATGTTGCGAGCAATCAGAAGCCGTTGAATAGATGGAATGAAACGTGGGGTGAGGAGTCTTTTTCTGATGCTGTGAGAATTTTCAGCGTAAAAGTCATCCTCCAAGACTTGCACACACTCGTGTTGTTTCTGGCGGGGTGATCGGACTTACAGCCGTTGCATTCGTCAGTGAGGTACCTGTTGATTACTAGGTTGACTAGATGATACACCGCGGTTTTCACGGTATCGATGAAAAAAGAAGATGCCCAACCGTCAAGCTCGTCGGCTTGCTGCTGCTGCTTCTCCAAGGGGCGATAGTACCGGGCGTGTCAGGTACTATTGTGCCTCGGCCGCAGAACTTCCTCCTCAGTGTGGCGCAGGGCTGTAGAGGCCATACTTCTGGTTTTGAGCTAAAAAAAGGTTTGAAGGATTGAGACGGCGGTGTTCTTTTTAAAATAACAGGAGGGGGCGTGATCTGGAAGGGGGTTGATCTTAAAGGTTGTGGGTAGGAGTGGCAACAATTTTCAAAAACCGTAGAGTTGGCCAACGTGTCTCTCTAGCAGTTGCAACTTTGGAAAAGAGCGGTAATTTTCATCTGTTGGACTTGAAATTCTCCATGAAAATGGCATCTTCCAGCCCTTCTGTTCAATCAACCATCAAAGTGGCTGAACCTGGTACATACTTGGTACTTGGTACTATCAGGGATGCTGGGCAATCTTTACTCTCTGAAGAGCCATCCGAGAGCCCTGCATTTGAAGATTGGAGTGAAGACGCACCGTATTCACCAGTATCAGAGTGGAGCCCACCCCCTTCGCCACCACAACTGTGGACTATGGACACTGACAACGAGGAAGATTTTTTGTATTTCGGCGACTCTCCAGACATTGATGAGGTAGACTGGGCATGGCCACCCTTCCAAGGTCCTGAGAGATTACCGGAACCGCTATGGGATAATGATGAGGACTTACCCAATGTACCCGCGTAATCGTTGATAAAATATGCAGTTACAATTCTTTTCTGTAAAAAAGCATTTTTATTTTTGTATATAAATAAATGTTGATGTTGTGCTATGGGATTGTATGTTTCAATTTTACTTATAATGCGCCAAAATCACTACAACAGACTACTCAAGGCAACGCCGTCCAGAGTAAGGATTTTGTTAGCCAGTGTTTCTAAGATTTTTACGCCCCGTTACGATAACCTCAGTTTTATCTGAACTTAGAAGCAGAAAATTAAAGCTCATTATGTGTCTAAGACATCCCGACAGTTTAACCAATAAAAGTGGGTATCATATGCATAGCAGTGAAAATGTACGCTATGTCTTCTAAAGCACGTATAATGTAAACAGAACTGTTCTTTGCACAGAAGCCTGTGGAGCTTCATAATTAACCTCAGTGTGTGAAGAGGCCTCTCCATTTAATAATAGCTGTAATAAAATGTTATGGTCAACGGTGTTAAACGCTGCACTTTGGTCTAGCAGGGAAGATTTCCAACTTTTCAATATGAATGAATGAAGGCTGAAAACTGATTAGATTAATGTCTGATGATCTTTTTTCTGATTCTTCAAGTTTGTAACACCGAACATATTAAGGGATGACATAATAATGATAATAATAATAATAATGGATTGGATTTCATATAGCGCTTTTCAAGGCACCCAAATTGCTTTACAATGCCACTATTCATTCACTCTCACATTCACACACAGGTGGAGGCAAGCTACTGTTGTAGCCACAGCTGCCCTGGGGCAGGCTGATAGAGGCGAGGCTGCCATATCGCGCCATCGGCCCCTCTGGCCATCACCATATAAGGTTCACCATATAAGGTTCACAGGAAGAGTTGAATTAGACACACATTTACTATTTTTCTTTGTACTCTTTCTTTCTTGACATGTTTAATATGATTACTATCAGAGGAGAAAATGAACCTTGTGTAGTTTAAAACTTTTTATTTAATCAAACTGTAATGTTGTTGAACTCTGACGGCCGTGTCTTTTAATCTTGTCAACAAATCCTTAATCACCTAAATGTGGCATTTATCATCTTGTAAAATGTTCCCTCTGCTTCTGTTGCACATCTCCCCAGACACTCTCTGCTTCACCTGCCCTGTGCAGCTGGTCCAACCCCTGCCTCCTCAAACTGGTGTGTTTAAATCTCTTTACCTCTGTTGTGAACTTTACACAAGTTTGTGGTAACAAAATCAAACTGAAGAGGAGGATCTCGTTTGAAAAACACACACTCAGGAGACAAAATAAAAAACAGTCTGCTCAAAGCAAAAGCAGAGCCCTCACAGTTGGTAGTACAATACACTGTGACGACGTACGTATTAGATACCCTCAGTCCCAAAAGCATAAATATGATAAAATGGGATCACCGAGAATATCCTAAAATGGCAATGAGGGGAGTATTACAGTGAAAAAAGCAGCCAAATTTTCATCTGAAAATGTTGAATTTTAGTATGCTCTGTAGTTTGATACTGTCTTTACAGACAAAGCGGATGTTTAAAGCCTTTGGACGCCCATTTGATGAAATGCACTCATTCTCCTTATCAGCTGGAAACATTAAAGCCGTAAAATGGCTTTTTTTGAACGGATAAAACTACTGAACAACATCGATGTTAGTCTGATTCAAAATTTGAATGTACGCGTGTTGAAGGTGCTGGTCTTGCTGAATTATTAAACATACTTTCTTTAATTTTTCGAGCCGCAAAAACCAAAACTTTTAATTTTTCGAGCCGCAAAAACCAAAACTTTTAATTTCTTCTGCTTGAGTCTCGGCCTCGGGTAGCTCTACTCATCATTGGTGAGTCAGTTGTCTGTTTGTGCTACTTTTTCAAGGAGCTGTGGATTATTGGTAAAGGGTGACTTTATGTGTTTAGTTACTTAAGTGTAAGTACTGTGGAAAGTTTCACCTTACATACACAGGGCTGACAGTACAGGTTCTGAGGTAACTGTTTACAAAATGTTATAATCTATTCAAAGGTTCTTTGCAATTTACATTGATAAACATTATCCTTAACATATTTGGCCCCCACTAAGTACTATGACCATCACACTGTCATTTAGAATTGTTTAAATAACTCGTGTCTTAAGTCATTCCATCACACAGAAATTAAAAAAAAACCCACATGGTTCACTTTTATATCACAAAATGTTAGAAATATAAGTCGTTCATAACAACCTGAAAGGCTGGGAGTTTAAAATGCAAACCAATGAACGCTGAAGTAGAAGACTATAATGTCACAGAGCACACGGTGTCTATTATTGTGTAGACATGTATAAATAAGAGCTTAATTTCTTAAGAAATAAACAGGTGGAGTGGTTTTATCAAAAGTAGTAGTTACATCTATGGCTAAACCATTGTCCCCAAAACTTTATAAATCTACTGTGTGTAAGGCTGTGTAAGTAAAGCTTGCCCTTCACACCCGCGTGTAACAAACCATTTGTTGGGGTTGTGGATTTGACACCTCAGCATTGTGAAAGTGGGGAAACATGTTTGTGGCTGAGCATAAGATTTCTGCTTACAGTTACAATCTCAGTTCTAAATGAAATTCAGATGTTTTTGTTTTTTTAAGTGTGGCTAATGTATTATTTGACTTCTAAGGCACACACACACACACACATACACACACCACACACACACACAAGAACAACAACAACAACACAGAGAAGAAGAAGAGGGGTGGTTTTACTATGCGTCATAAAAACGCAATCATGCATCTTCCAACTGTATCTTTCTGTTCTGGCTTTAGAATCATTGGTTGTTTACTGATCCGTACTTTGGGAGTCATACTGTTGTGATACTGGGAGAAAAAGGGTGAGGTTCGATAGACTAACCATTACACACACACACACACAAAACTTCAAAACCTAGAGAGTGAGTGAGACTGCTAGCTGTGTGGTTCAGCAATAAACTTATCTACAAATGTGTTAGTAAAGAAACCGCAAACTATAAAAGGAATCTGAATTTAAATAGAACAGTAGTATAAGGTGTCTATGGAGCAAATCTCCTTCAACGTTCAAAATGACCAAAGTGAGGACTACAAGCGTTTCTCTCAGTTGGTTGTGTTTAGGGAAAAAGCAGCTAAATACACTGAGACTGCTCCACATTGTTAGTGAGTTAACTCTGGATGTCTGTGGGTTTGTCAAACTTGGAGTGAACAAAAGCAGAAAAACAGTAAAAGATTCAGACGGTGAAAGTCTGGTTTATTTCATGAACACAATGAAACATTTTACAGTCCACAGAGCAAAGTAGCATACATGATAAATAGATACACATATCACAACCTGTGAGAAGTAAAACTCATCGTCTTACCACATGTATATTCTGTAAGCTTAAAATAAACCATAGAAATTAGATTAGTGTTTTAAAGTCATCTATAAAACATTACTGAAGTGACACTTTAACGATGCTCATATCAAGTGTTTATGATGATAAACATGTTCTCTCATTAGCAGATGTCTGCGCTGTCACTTGTCATGAAATGTCCAGAGCCTGGGTTCAGCTTCCTTTCAATTACCATGATCATTAATAGGGCCACAAAAGATTTGTTACATTACCCCATAAACAACATGCTTTATAGAAATCACTGTGACACAAATATTAGATTCTTGTTTCACAATTTGCATGAACTCCAAATCTTTAGAGTTTCATATTTATAAAGTATCGCAAATAATACAATAATACCATTGTATGAGCTACACTTCTTGTAAAATGATTGGAAACGCGTTTGAAAAAGCTCCTGCTGTGACCTTCCTTCTGTAGGGCACACACACACACACACTCACACACACACCACACACACACACACACACACACACACAGAGAGAGAGAGAGAGGGGGAGATCATTAATACAAAGCATTGGAGTCGGTTTTGGATTTTCACTTGTTGTTGGCTTTAATATGAACAGTACATAAAATTCATTCCAATTTTTTGCCTTTGCTTCAATTAGGATGTTTCTTTAAATCTACAACACCTTCCTTTTCGAAAAGTTTACTGACATAGTAAAGAAGTAGCTAGGGAACTCTGTAAGTATGAGCAACAATAGCTTAAGGACATTATGTCCAATAAAGAGGAATTCATCATCTGCAGTTCGTGAAAAAGCGCAATATTAAAACAATTC